>NW_021836744.1:2500-22705 GCF_006345805.1 Octopus sinensis | reverse complement strand
TTTGTCTTACGTTTCTCTCTCTCCCCTCTCCTTTGTCTTGAGTAATACCTTTCCATCTGATCCCCTATTTCTTTAATTCTAACCTCTTCGCCCTGTGCCCTTCTCTCTCGCTCTCTTTTCCCCTCTGACCCTTCTCTCTATTTTCTATGTCTCTCTCTCTGTCTCTCTCTTCTCTCTCTCTCCCTCTCTCTCCCCCCTCTCTCTCTGTCATGCCTACACCAAGGATTATCTTCAGCTACATGATTCATAACTAAGACGTTCACATGTATTATCCAACCACCCGTAACAAAAGTAGACTCGAGAGTAGTGACCCCTGTGTGGCATTAACCAACAATCAGAACAGGTGCTGGTGTGGCTGTGTGGTAAGAAGCTCGCTTTCCGGCCACATAGTTCTGGGTACAGACCCACTGCATGGCACAATGGCTGAGTGTCTTCTGCTAGAGCCTCGAGCTGACCAAAGCCTTGTGAATGGATTTGGTAGAAGGAAACTGAAAGAAGCCCGTCGTATATATAAATATGCGTCTGTGTAATTTGTATGCCCTCATCGACTTGACAATCGGTGTTGGTTTGTTTACGAAATTCAACAAAAGAGATCTTTGTACAGGCGTCGATTTGTTCGACTAAAAAATTTTCAATGCTCCAGCACGGCCGCATTTCATTGACTGAACAAAGTGAACGATATAAGATTCATTACGTGACATTCACCAAGATTCACTGTCTGACATTAACGAAGAATCACAGCATGATCTTAACCAACTTCCACTTCATGACCTTTGCCGAGATTTACTGCCTGGCGTTAACTGAAGTTCACAACGTGGCATGATCTAAAGTTCACGACGTGAGCTTACTAAACTTCAACAGGCTGATCTTCACCGAAATTCATAATAGAAATATATATCTATCTATATATACAAAATAAGAAAATGGAGGAATTCACTTTAATCAATCATCAACTACCAGATAATACCCACTCACATAATTTATTAACCAACTACATGGGAACATCAAGGTCAAACATAATAATACAGAACAAAACAGTACACATCAATGAGTAACATAATGCCATAAGTACAATACGTATAAATAAATATAGATAAATATAAATATAAATATAAACTAGATCTTACAGCTGTTTCAGCCATGTAGATAGGAGTATCTCATTATGCTCATATTAGCCAGGTGTGTTAAGGTAATATGTGGTTATAAATGAGATAATTACATATATACCCCAAGGCCTCTTCAGAGATTATAAAGTACAATTATATTTAAAAATGATAGAATAAATAGAGCTAAAAGTAAGAGGGAGTACGATTCGAGAGCTGTTTAATGAGCACTACACTTGTTTCAATACAACACAGATCCACAAACATACAGGATTTAAATTTAAATTAAGTAACGGTTTACCTGTATAATAGGACCGAGTTTCTATCTCCTCAGGTGATATAAAATCGCTGTCTCCGTAAGTAAATCTTTGATCTCGATGCTATCACATCCAAATGGTCCCTTTGAATCTTTCACACACGAGGAATGCTTAAACCTAGAATTGGTACTATACCTATTTCTTCACTACCCACAAGGGGCTAAACACAGAAAGGACAAACAAGGACAGGCAGACTGATTAAGGCGATTACATCGAACTCAGTGCGTAACTGGTACTTAATTTATCGACCCCGAAAGAATGAAAGGCAAAGTCGACCTCGGCGGAATTTGAACTCAGAACGTAGAGGCAGACGAAATACCGCTAAGCATTTCGCCCGGCGTGCTAACGTTTCTGCCAGCTCGCCGCCTTTAATTGGTACTTTACCATAATACTGCCGGATATCTGGTAATTCTAAGGGTGAACGAGCTCTATTTTGTACTCTAATAAGTTCTGAACAGAATACACTGCAACCAATATATACATATTTATATACATACATATATACATATACACATACTTCAAGTTCACTTTGTATATGCATATACAAGCTTCTATTTTATTATACTCAAAGAACAAAATCTGTATTAATTGCCAAAAAGCAACAAACTGTGCGTAGCCGCGATGAATGAAATTTTTTCAAAGATGCCAGGATGCATAAAATGTAAGCCATGGGCCGAATCTTATCCTTTCAAGTGCTAAAACCATCAAAAGTTGGATCGATAGAATGGCGGGTTACATATAAGGTCGGTTAATTGAAAAGCTTCATGATCAAAATTTATCCAAACAGCTGAATGGCTCTACCGTCTGTAATAGTGTCATCTTACTAATGGCATCTTCAAGGTATTTTGATAACGATGCGTTTTAAGAGGAATTGCTTTTTACTGAAAATCGGAGACAAAACAAAGAGTGATTCTTTCTTTTAATTGTCTCAATTTCTGTGCGTTTTATTTGAATACAATATCTCCGTTGATATTATTTCTTGTGAAATGTATGGCGCTACCAGTATGATTGGTCGATATCGGAATTTAATATTATATTGTAAAAGAACTGTTCAATGTGACTACGATGTGCTGCATAATTCATAAGCTTCGTCTTGTTGCAAAAACATTTCTTCCCCGACCTACATCGACCGTTCCAAATAAGAGCAAAGACAATCAATACGACCAAAAATTCAACAAAATGTGATTGAATAGTTCAATAATTATGCACCAAAAGAGAGAGAAAAAACCCAGGAAGGCTTTTGACAAATCCCTCTGCAATACACAAAGACGGTGACTTTATAAGGACAATTGTCTTTAGAATTATTTGACAATGTCGTGAAATATTTCTTCGATGTGAGTACCCAATAATCAACGGCAGATAATTAAGAACTTGCCATTTTCTATAAGATAAGCTCTTTTTTTTATAAAATTAATCTAAAGCTTCAAGGAAAGAACATGAACTGTATTGGTGTCAAATTTTAGCAGATGACCAGCAATTCAGGGGGAGAAGGAGGGGATCAGTCAATTACATCGACCCCAGGGCTCAGAAGGAAAGACAAAGTCGACCTCGGCGGAATTTGAACTCAGAACATTAAGAGCGGCTATGCATTTTGCATTTTGCCCGATGTGCTAACGATTCTGCCAAGTTCGCTGTTTTTCAGTACTACAACTATGATGATGATGATGATGATGATGGTAATGATGGTGGTGGTGATGACGATTGCGATGATGATGAAGACAACGACGATGATGGCGATGATGATGATAATGATGATGATGATGATGAGCATGACGACGACGACGACGGCTATGATGATGATGATGATGATGATGAAAATGACGGTGATTATGGAACACCTGTGACTGTGTATACGTGTTCCTGAAAGAGAGAGAGAGAGAGAGAGAGAGAGAGAGAGAGAGAGAGAGAGAGAGAGAGAGAGAAAGAGAGACAGGAGTCAGACAGACAGACTAACTGACAAACAGAGGATGTGTGTGTGTGTGTGCGCGCGCGCCCGTGTGTGTGCGCGCGCGCCCGTGTGTGTGTGTAGTGTCATGAAACTTGGAACAGAAATCAATAAGAGGTAATCGATGTCAGTATGATCGGAACGGCGAATCATTTGCTTCCGTTCGATAATGACGGAGCGTCCCTTTGCTTCCGTCACATTCTCGAAACCCGACATCTTTTGCAAGGGAAGTCTTTCAATAAAATCGCAGATCACCACTTAATGGAGAGCGAGTTTTTCATCTCGTCGGCATTGTTGTCGCTAAAACTGAGTAGTAGTAGTAGTAGTAGTAGTAGTAATAGTAGTAGTAGTAGTAGTAGTAGTAGTAGTAGTAGTGGAGTGGCGGTGGTTGTTGTTGTAGTAGTAGTGGTTGTTGTGGTGGTGGTTGTCGTCGTCGTGTTATGGTGGTAGTAGTAGTGGTAGTAGTTGTTGTAGTAGTAGTATTAGTAGTAGTAGTGGTGGTGGTGGTGTTGGTGGCGTTGGACATGGTGTTGATGGTGGTGGTGGTAGAGGTAGTGATGGTGGTGTTGGTGGTGGTAGTGGTAGTGATGGTGGTGATGGCGCTGGTGTTGGTGGCGCTGGTGTTGATGTTGGTGGTGGTAGTAGTAGTACTAGTAGCGCTAGTGTTGATGATAGTTGTGGTGGTAGTGGTGGCGGTGATGGTAGTGGTGGTGGTTGTGGTGGTAGTTGTGGTGAAGGCGGTACCGGCAGTGACGGTTAAAGAAAGAACGACAGTCCTACTTTGAATACTACTACTCAACCATTCCAAAAATCATCGTTTGATGGTGGATGGCAGATATGGGTTGGCAGATGATGGTTAGCAGATGAGGGACGGTGGAGCTTCGACGTAAATGATTTTATTCACCAAAACATAATTCATGATTCCTTCTACAAAAGAAACTAAAAATTGGACAAGAAACAACACGGAAATCGAACCCGGGTTCTACAGCTTTGAAATTCTCTGACGATTAACATAAACCGGCATTGATTTTTAAGTTCTTGTTGTAGCTTTCTTGTTTTCTTTCTTTTTACCGAAGATATTTTCCTAATCCAATTCTAAGACCATTTATCGTATTTCATGGTGGAATTTCGTGTTAAAACATACTTGGGAATCAATAACAAGAAAGAACTGCAGAAACAAAAACAACAACAACAGCAATTAACAACGGCAACAACAACAACGAAAATAACTACCAGCAACGATACCAATAATGATGAAATTAATAATTTTAAGATAGTAGTAGTAGTAGTAGTAGTAGTAGTAGTAGTAGTAGTAGTAGTAGTAGTAGTAGTAGTAGTGACATCGGCGGTGATGGTGGTGGAAGTAGTAGAAGTGGTGGTGGTAGTGGTAGTGGTTGTGGTGGTGGTGGTGGTGGTGGTAGTAGTAGTAGTAGTAGTAGTAGTAGTGGTGGTGGTGTTAGACGACGACGATGACGACGATGAAGAAGAAGAAAGATGAAGAATGAAGTATCGAAGAATGGAAGAAGAAGAATAGGAGGAAAAAGAAGAAGAAGAAGAAGAAGAAGAAGAAGAAGAAGAAGAAGAAGAAGAAGAAGAAGAAGAAGGAAGAAGAAGAAGAAGAAGAAGAAGAAGAAGAAGAAGAAGAAGAAGAAGAAGAAGAAGAAGAAGAAGGTATTTCTGTGAGAAAATTATTTAAACTAACAACATAAAAAGAAAACGATGATGATGATGATGATGATGATGATGATGATGATGATGATGATGATGATAATGATGATGATGATGAACATAGGAGACATCATTCAAAATAATGTACTGAAAAACAAGGTCGGGAGTTTATTTCTTGAAATAAAAGGCGGAGTTTTATTGGTTAAAGATACCATTCTTCTTCGAGTTCATGTCGTTTTACTTGCATTTCTCTCACCATTTCCCGTTAAGTCCTTCTCTTCTCGTCTTGCATTCTTTATTCTATTTCTTTCTTTCCTTATCTTCAAGGATCTCTCTGTTTCCAAGAAAGGCGTAAAAGCGGAACAAGCAATACGCAACACATCCTGTTTGTTAATCGCATCAAACGGCCGCCATGTTAAACCGCCTTTCTCTGTTCGAAAGATTAAACAGTGAAACGATTGACGGAATACGTTTTCGAGGAATCTTGACAAAAAAGAACAATGAAAGCCAACAACAACAGTAATAATATAATATATAATAATAATAATAATAATAATAATAATAATAAAAAATAATAATAATAATAATAATTAAAATAATAAAAATATAAAATAATAATAATAATAATAATATAATAATATAATAATAATAATAATAATAATATAATAATAATAATAATAATAATAATATGATGATAATAAAAATACTTTCTATGTAATCTCAAGGTTTAAAACAAATAATTTTCGGTTTAAAAAAAAAAAAAAATTTTTTTTTTTTAGACATTCATTAGTACAACACCAAAAGCTACCCCCCAAATATATGGCACACTAGGCATAACAACATGAACTTCCAACCTGTTGTCTCTTGAGGTCTCTGGGCGAGACTTGGAGCCAACTTGTACAAATATAAAGCAAAACTCAAACATAGAATAATAATAATAAAAATAATAATAATAATCTAATAATAATAATAATAATCATAATAATAATAACAATGATAATAATAATAATAATGACAACAACAATAATAATAATAATAATAATAATAATAATAATAATAATAATAATAATAATAATAATAATAATAATAGAGGAAAATAGTGACAGGATTTGGGATACACCACCCAAAATCTGAACTAGAAAGGTTATATATACAACAAATCGAAGGTGGTAGAGGCCTTATTCAGCTAGAAAGCTATTACAAAATAGCCACCAAAGGACTATTGAAATATTTATTTGAGAAGCAAGGAAATCTAATGCAAATAGCTACAAAATACGAACAAAAGAAAAAATACTGTTTTCCGTCTTTAAGGAATCTGACGAATACCAAAAAAAGAAGTCATATTATCTAACAATTATGAAGAAAAAGAAGAAACAACAAAAGCCGTAAAACAACTGAAATCCAAACTAAAACTGGAACAGCAACGGATCATGATAAAACGATGGCAAGAAAAGTCCCTACGTAACAAATATTGGTTTGAGCTAACCAGAAAAGGAATAGACAAAGCAAACCCGTGACAATGGCTGAGAAGCTCAGGACTCAAAGCAGAGACTGAAGAATTTTAAATTTCAGCACAAGACCAAAGCCTTCCCAACAGAAATCACCAAAAATCTTTATTTATAAAAGTCAAGTTGTGTGTCTGTCTCCTACGATTTAGATTCCTAACTACTCCCACATTTTACGGTGCAGTTTAACCAAAACCGGGTATCTTATAGTCGTGATTCATATCGAGTCCTTCTGGGTATTAGCGCGCGTCTACGATGAGTCTACGATTTAAAAAAAAATTTACCATCATTTTTTTTCCATTTTAATGCATTTTTTCGATATTATATAAGGGAAGTAACTCTCTAAAAATGTCTACGATGAGTCAACGATTTAAAAAAAAATTACCATCATTTTTTCCATTTTTAATGCATTTTTTGCTATTTTTTGGCTATAACTCTCTAAAAATGCTTATATAGTAATTTCCCTTACAAACCCGAGCAACACCGGGCGATACTGCCAGTATATAATAAAAAGAAATACCAGATGACAACGTTTCTCTAAAAGAAACGGAGAAACTGGTGGAAACACAAACCACCTCCAATGCTTGATAATGATCACATCTCACTCCTCTGGAACTTCACCATTGAAACTGACTGAAAGATATATGCGAATAGGGGACAGAAATAGTGATCGGAGAAGATTAAGTTAGGCTCATGACAATTTAAAAGCTGCACGAATCAGGTTCGATTCCTTGTGGCCGATATTTCCCCCCATGTCGTTTCCAGGGTGGTAGAGCAAGTATGAAGGAATAATGTATTGTGTCTTCGTAAATAAAATGGTTTCCCTTTGAAACTCCGCCATCCATCACTCAAATCTCTGCCCTTCCAGAAAGATGTGACAAAATCGTATTAATTTTAGAAAGTCCCGTTTAAATGTTGGTCAAAGGCTTACCTTTGTTTTCACCATTTTACTTGTTTCAGTCATTAAACTGTGGACATGCTGGGGCACCGCCTTGAAATTTTACTCCATTCATTTATTTTTTAAGCCTATCGGTCCCTTTTGCCGAACCGCTAAGTTACGTGGACGTAAACACACCAACACTGGTTGTATCGGATCAAACAGTTTTCTTGTGTCTTTCTCCTCAATATTTAAACCCTGTATCGAATGTCATTGTGCACCACAATTCTAACACCTGAAGTTCTTTGGCGATAGCACTCTTTGAGTTTCCACGATATTTCCAGGATCATCATCGATATTTTGAACTTATTGGGTGAATTGTAGCGTCCTTAGATTATCCGAAAGTTTAAAATGGTTTTTTTTCCCTCTTTGATACAGTTGAACAATTCCCGCCAGAGACTTCTAGTTTTATATGATGTATGTGTACAAAAGATCTTGCAACATTTAGGAACTTCGCCGTTTCTATATTGTTGTTCCGTACATGTCATGTCTTCATTTTTTGCGTTAGAATTCTGCTGAGTGAGACCTGAAAAGAATCAAAACCATTTAATTGGTTTAAAGAACGTAAAATACTGATTATTATCTGTCTTGAAATACTAATAACTCTCAGGTAATCTGTATGAGAAACGAATTTGTTGATAATATCTCTGAAGCCAAAAAACCGTCCTAAAATCACCGGTTCTTCATTAACTGTAATGAATAGGCATTTTAAGGTCTTACAGTGTAGAGAATAAACTTGATATTTCAAAGATATTACATGATTTAGTTTTGATTTCTTGATCTGCTTGTAATTCTCAAAAATGCTTCCTTCCTGGATTCGTTTTCTAAACAAAGAGCAAATCTAATTAACTGGGGGCAATTTGGCATATCTCAAAAACCACACAGCGAATCTAAATTCAGCTTTATATCAACAGATATTTGATATAGAAGGATTTACTTGGCAGAGGCGTTGCTACCTGCTTCAGAACATTCCTTCCCAAGCATAAGGTCTTTGGTTCAGACTCACTGCTCGGCAACAATATAATCCCAAGCACATCCAAAACTTTTGAGTGGATTCCGTAGACGGAAAGCCAGATATATATGTATGTGTGTGTGCGTGTGTGCGTATATGTCTTTCAAACTCCCTCATGCACCATACGTCAATTTCTAAAAAGAACTTGTGAAATAAAATTATGTAGCAACACCAAATGGCGGAGCCCCAGCATGGCCACAGCTCACGAGCTGAAACTAGATCAAATCAAATCAAATCAAATCATATGTATATATTTGTCCGAAATCACGCAGTAGGAGGGAGTAAGAGAAAGTAATAGCAATGAGAGAGAGGGAGTAGTAAAGAGAGCGCCCTCTCCACGTCATTCAGGAGGTGAAGTGAGAGTAATAGCTGTGATACGAACGCAGTTTGCGAGTGAGTTTCTATATATTATTGTAAGGCGGCGAGCTGGCAGAAACGTTAGCACGCCAGGCGAAATGCTTAGCGGTATTTCGTCTGTCGCTACGTTCTGAGTTCAAATTCCGCCGAGGTCGACTTTGCCTTTTATCCTTTCAGGATCGATAAATTAAGTACCAGTTACGCACTGGGGTCGATGTAATCGACTTAATACCTATGTCTGTCCTTGTTTGTCCCCTCTATGTTTAGCCCCTTGTGGGTAATAAAGAAATAGGTATTTCGTCTGCTGTTACGTTCTGAGTTCAAATTCCGCCGAGGTCGACTTTGCCTTTCATCCTTTCGGGGGCGATTGAATAAGTACCAGTTACGCACTGGGGTCGATATAATCGACTTAATCCGTTTGTCTGTCCTTGTTTGTCCCCTCTGTGTTTAGCCCCTTGTGGGTAATAAAGAAATATTTCTATATATTTTTGTCATCATGTATTTACACACACACACACACACACACGAACAAACATATATGTATATCTTAGAATATAAGAGAGAATGGAATAAAGTATATTTGGAACAGTCACAAGAATTATATTAACACAGAGAATTGTATTCCCACGTAAACGATGTGAGCAGGAATGTACAATGGAGAATAAGATGCATAAAAATTCTTACAATCATTTCATGATTCTGTGACTTATCTGAATGGAATCGAAATGAAGATAATATTGAAGTTGCTTAACGATTCTTCAGAGATATAAAAGGAAAGAAACCGTTCTTAAAAGTTTATCTCTGGTTATAAGAATTGCTTAATCCATTGTGGTATAGATTAGGTGTCATACAAATTCTGTATAACTTTCCATATAGTAATCCGACGAGGTTTTGAGAGAGTTTCGTAGTAGTAATCTAGTATAATTATTTCATAGTAATTGTAAGTCTAAATAGTAGAAATACAAAGTATGAGAATATATACTATTAGTTATATTGGTATCATAGTAATTGTGGAGTCGCAATGGCCCAGTGGTTAGGGCAGCGGACTCGCGGTTTCGATTCCCAGACCGGGCGTTGTGTGTGTTTATTGAGCGAAAACACCTAAAAGCACCACGAGGCTCCAGCAGGGGGGGGGCGACCCGTGTTGTACTCTTTCGCCACAACTTTCTCTCACTCTCTCTCTCTTCCTGTTTCTTGAGTAACGCCGCGAAGGACTGGCGTCCCGTCCAGCTGGGGGGGGGGACACATACGCGACAGAAACCGGGAAACCGGGCTCATGAGACTGGCTAGGCTTAAAAGGGTGACGTTTATTGTTTATCGTTTTATGATAGTAATTGTAGTAGTAGCAGGAGGTATATATAAGTAGTATTAATGTGTTCAGGTATTGTTTAGCTATTATATGCAAATATAATTATATATATATATATACATATATATACATATGCTATTGATGTATTCTATGGGATTTTTTCCACCTAATATGTACTGTGAACGGCGTGATGCACATATTATTTTACTGGTATCATTATTATTATTATTAATAATAATTAATAATAATGATGATAATAATAATAGTAATATTAATAATGATAATATTAATGGCATTTTGTAACTTAATATAATGAACTCTTGACTTTGTATATGTACATTTGCATATAGATATGTGTATGTTTGTATATTATAATATTCTAATATATTGATTTGACTAACTGTAACCTTATGTATATGTATGTATATTATTATATATTATTATAGTATATATTATATATATATATATATAGGTGCATGTGTATATACACTTATATGTATGTGTATATTATAAATTATGTATATGTACTCATTCTTGTATGGGTGTACCTTCTCTGATATTCATATTTAGATTGTACTTTATAATCTCTGAAGAGGCCTTGAGATATATTTGTAAGTGTCTCATTTATAACCACATATTAACTTATCACTCCTGGCTAATATGAGCATAATGAGATACTCATATCGGCATGGCTGAAACAGCTGTAAGATATAGTTTATATTTATATTTATATTTATTTATACATATTGTACTTATTGTATCATATTACTCATTGATGTGCACTGTTTTGTTCTGTACTATTATGTTTGACCTTGATGTTCATATGTAGTTGGTTAATAAATTATGTGATTGGGTATTATCTGGTAGTTGATTATTGATTAAGGTGTATCCTCCATTTTTCTATTTTGTATTATATATATATAATAGATATATATATATATATATATATATATTATATATATATATATAAAAATATTATTAGAGACAAAACCACTATTTTGCAAAAACAAACAAGGAAAGACTTAATCAATACAATAAAATTTTAATAAATAGTCAACAAAACCGCCACTACAATTGTTTCTTGTCTTGATCGACAATCTTCAGGTGGACTTCCAATCTAAAATATCATATTTAAAATATAAAAATAATAAATTTAAAATAATTAAAGTATGGATGAAAAAATGTAAATATATAATCCATATATAACCTATATATAATCCATATATAATCAATATATAAACAATATATAAACTAAAATAAACCTATCAACAATTAATATAAAATATTAAAATAAAATATAAATATAAAAAAAAACAAAAAAAAAAAATAATAATAAGATAATAATAAACTATATATACACCCATACACATATACCTAATTATATATAACCATATCTAACTACATACACTAAATCACACACCTATATATATATCCCTATACATACACATAAAAACGTCTAGGAACTATAAATAAATAAAATAGCTAAATACTTCAACACACTACTTATTCATACTCCCACACACACACACATACAACCCACATTCACGCTCTAGAAAACGGACATCACTTAAAATTATGAACGGAGAAATGGAATAAATGGAATTAAAAATTATATTCACTTGGTAAAACTAACACTACTTAAAAATTATGAGATGAAACAATGCAATAAAACAACAGACATCGCAAATAGACACAAATTACTACGAATTCCTTAACAAACCTACCATGATAAACCAAAACTCATAAAAACATATAATGATAAAATCTCCCTTTACTAAACTCTATAACATACCTATATAGCAATCCCCCTAACCTAAACATTCACACACAAATACACACACTTAAACCACACACCCACGACATATACAAATACCCACACCACTTACACATACCTATACATACATATACCTATACATACATATAAACCTCAACATATACTCCAAAAA
Source organism: Octopus sinensis (assembly GCF_006345805.1). NCBI lineage: Eukaryota > Metazoa > Mollusca > Cephalopoda > Octopoda > Octopodidae > Octopus > Octopus sinensis. Next base: position 10,606 of record NW_021836744.1, on the reverse strand, counting down.
CCCACTCAACCCCACACAGACAAATAAACACAAAAATTATGAATGGATTCTTTTATAAAACTACATGATAAGCTAAAACTCACAAAACATAAATGATAAAACCTCCCTTTACTAAACACTATAACATACTATATAGAATCCTTTAACCTATACATTCACACACAAATACACACACGTAAACCACACACCCATAACAAATACAAACACCCACCCCAATCACACACCCACAAGTACATATACGCCTCAACATATACAAAAAAAATTACTTTACCAAGGAACTTAACATAGGTATAAAAAGTATAACCGCTCTGGAAACGAACATCTTTTAAATAATGAATGGAGAAATGGAATAAATGGAATTAAAATAATATTCACGTGGCAAAACGAACACCACTCGAAAATAGACAAATTACCACCGAATTCCCTAAAAAAACCATGATAAACCAAAACTCTTAAAAACATAACGATAAAATCTCCCTTGCTAAACTCTATAACAAACCTATATAGCAATCCCCCTAACCTAAACATTCACACACAAAAAACACACACGTAAACCACAGACCCACGACTTATACACATACCTATACTAACTTATAAACCTCAATATACACCAAAAACCCACTCCTCCCCACACAGACAAATTAACACATACATCCCAAAACCTAAATAACAAACCCATATACACATTCACACACAAACACACACACACGCAAAACACACCACACACAACAGATACATATACTCCCTCACATATACGCATATACATACTCACTAAACTCGATATATACAACAATATTTACACACCCACACTCATACAGATAAATAAATTATACAACTAAAACTCCCACACATCTCATATACATAAACACTCCAATAAAAAACAACATTAATACATCGTAATTAACCAGAATATCAAAAATAACAATATGACATAAGGAGAAATAAAATACATACTACAAGTCAGTTTCAAATGAAGACAGTGAAATTAAATTCTTAGCCGTTAAAAAAATCAAACCAAAATTACGTTACCATAGAAATATAACTTATGTAAAAAAAGAATACGCGCCATGGAAAGTAAACGTCATTTAATTTAAGTGATGTCCGTTTCTAGAGCGTGAATGTGGGTTGTATGTGTGGTGTGTGTGGAGTATGAATAAGTATTGTGTTGAAGTATTTAGCTATTTTATTTATTTATAGTTGCCTAGACGTTTTTATGTGTATGTATAGGGATAATATATAGGTGTGTGATTAGTGTATGTAGTTAGATATGGTTATATATAATTAGGTATATGTGTATGGGTGTATATATAGTTTATTATTATATTATTATTATTTTTTTGTTGTTTTATTGTTATATTTTATATTTATATTTTATATTTAATTGTTGATAGGTTTATTTTAGTTTATATATTGTTTATATATTGATTATATGGATTATTATAGGTTATATATGGATTATATATTTACATTTTTTCATTCATACTTTAATTATTTTAAAAATTATTATTTTTATATTTTAAAATATTGATATTTTAGATCGGAAGTCCACCTGAAGATTGTCGATCAGACAAGAAACAATTGTAGTGGCGGTTTTTTTTGACTATTTATTAAAATTTTATGTATTGATAAGTCTTCCTTGTTTGTTTTGCAAAATAGTGGTTTTGTCTCTAATAATATTTTATAATATTTTACTATAAAATTGGATTTAATCCTAAATCTGATTTTTTCCTGGAAATTTGGATTTATTCCCTAATATTTATTATATATATAATATATAGGAGTATATAAATATATATAGATATATATATATATATATAATATATATACTCACATATACATACACGTCGAGCTTCTACACACTTTTCGTAAGCGAACAAATTCTCGCACAAGACATTGGTAATCTCCGGGGGCATATGTAGTGTTCATATGTAGTTGGTTAATAAATTATGTGAATGGGTATTATCTGGTAGTTGATTATTGATTAAGGTGTATTCCTCCATTTTCTTATTTTGTATTATATATATATACTCACATATACATACATGTCGAGCTTCTACACACTTTTCGTAAGCGAACAAATTCTCTCACAAGACATTGGTAATCTCCGGGGGCAATAGCAGAAAATGCTTACTCAAGATGCCGTGCAGTGAGATGGAACCCGGAACCACGATGTTGCAAATCCCTTTAGCCACACAGCCCCGCCTGAGCCTAATTGCGTCTTTTTTTTATATTTTATTTCTTTGTGTCCTTTTTGTATTTTTGATTTTCTCCGTCAGTTTTTTTCTTCTTTTTTTTTTATCTATTTTCATCTTTTCTCTTTTTGCACGAAGTGCGCACGGGGAAATACAGCTTGGGGCGCCATGTTTCTTTTTCTTTTTTTTTAAAAAAAAGACGTAAATTACAGATATAAATATACATAAATATATCTCTACTCTCAACATTTCGTTTTCCACTCATCGTACATCTTAAGGATAGTGAAAGTAAAGCACGATTGCTACAAGGCGTATATTAACAAGGTCAGAGGGTCTACCGTCTTTCAATCAGAATACATTAAGACAAGTGTAAAGAAAAGGGAGAAGAAAACGACGTGTGACAGGGATAATTATTCTCGAACAATCCAAATTATCTTTCTGTAAATGTATTCAGTAACGATGTCACAATTTACTTCAAGCAATATGTGACTCTGTGTGATATCAATAGATTTTTTCATTTGCCTTTTATTTCCTATATTCACGTATCAGACTATATCTTGAAATAAAATAAGGGAAATAGAATAGTGATCCTAAGAGAATGTTAGAATTCTTGTTCGTAAATATTAGGTGGTTCCGAAGATAATGGCTGATTTCAGAAACGTAATTTTATCCTGGAGAAATTAACAATGAAAATGTTTTGATTAGTCGAAGTATGAGCCGTGAACACCTATGCCTTCCTGTCATACATCAACGAGATTATTTATGCCTCGTTGATAAAAACTTGTTGGCTTTGATGTTAAGAAATCTTTGAGAGCTGATTCGACCTCTGGTTCCGGGTTCAGTCCTACTGCGTGGCACCTTCGGGCCAGCCAAAGCCTTGTGAGTGGATTTGGCAGACAGAAACTGAAAGAAGCTAGTCGTATGTATGTATATATGTATGTATGTATGTATATGTGTGTATATATATATATATATATAATATATGTGTGTGTGTGTGTGTGTGTGTGTGTTGTGTGTGTGTATTTTGTTATTTATGTCTGTTTGTCCTCACTCACCATCGCTTGAAAAACGATGCTGGTGTGTTTACGTCCTTGTAACTTAGCGGTTGGGTAAAGGAGACCGATAGAATAAGTCCTAGGCACACAAAGAATAGGTGCTGGAGTTGATCTGCTCCAGCATGGCCGCAGTCAAATGACTGAAACAAGTGAAAGAATATAAAAATAAAAGAATACAGAGACAGTTTATGCGGACACATATATTCTTTTACTTGTTTCAGTCATTTGACTGTGGCCATGCTGGAGCACCACCTTTAGTCGAACAAATCGATGCCAGGACTTATTCTTTGTAAGCCTAGTACTTATTCTATTGGTCTCTTTTGCCGAACCGCTAAGTTACGGGGATGGAAGCACACCAGCATCGGTTGGGAGGGGGGCAAACACAAACATATACACATACACATGCATATATATACATATATATACATATATACGACGGGCTTCTTTCAGTTTCCGTCTACCAAATCCACTCACAAGGCTTTGGTCAGCCCGATGATATAGTAGAAGACACTTGCCACTTGCCCAAGGTGCCACGCAGTGGGACTGAACCCGGAACCATGTGGTTGGTAAGCAAGCTATTTACCACACAGCCACTCCTACGCCTATACATAGAGATACCTAGGTAAACTTATGTTCTATTTCTGTGTGATTAATTGAAAACCTTCACAGAAAAAAAAACTTTATTAAAGTTTTGAGACAGAGGGCGGTTGGGGGTTGGAGGGTGGTGGGTGGAGGGTGGAGGAAAGAAATAAAGAGAGAGAAATGAAGAAAGGTTAAATGGCGGCGAAGAGGCTGGGCGATGATGGCTTAATAGGAAACAGTAAGAATGCAGGCGATGGTGGTGGTGAAGGTGGTGGCGGGAAGAAGATGGCGGCTTGATGCAGGATTAACAATTGATTTCGAATCAATGGAGAGCAGAGTTGAATTACTTTAATTGAAACCGGCAAATGATTGCAAAGAGTTACTTCAATCACTCACATAGACGCAGAAATACACATATACACACGTACATACACGCCGCGCAACGCACACAGAGACGTAGGCACATGAATATTTACATACATATATATATACACTTATATACATATACAAAAATGCCCGCAAGGAATGTGTATAAACATGGAGAGCACGTATATAAATATAGCCTAGTACACGAATCTATACGTAAATGTTTATGTATATATATATTATATATATATATATATATATATATATATATATATATGTATATATATAATATATGTATATATATATATATATATACAAATACTATATATACATTGTGTACGTGTGTGTGTATGTATGTATATATACGCACATACACGCTCAGGGACACACACAACCACGTATATATAATATATATATATATATATATATATATACGTACATCCATTTTTATCTACTCTAGGCACAAGGCCCGAAATTTTGGGGGGAGGGGCGCTAGGCAATTAGATCCAGTTCCGTACGCAACTGGTACTTAATTTATCGACCCCGAAAGGCTGAAAAGCAAAGTCGTCCTCGACGGAATTTCAACCAAGAACGTAAAGACAGACAAAATACCTATTTCTATTTCTTTACTACCCACAAGGGGCTAAACACAGAAGGGGCAATCAAGGACAGACAAACGGATTAAGTTGATTATATCGACCCCAGTGCGTAACTGGTAGTTAATTTATCGACCCCGAAAGGCTGAAAGGCAAAGTCAACCTCGGCGGAATTTCAACCAAGAACGTAAAGATAGACGGAAAATACCGCTAAGCATTTCGCCCGGCATCATAACGTTTCTGTCAGCTCGCCGCCTTATATGTTCATCCATTTTGTGTCCATGTAGCTATGAGTCTTCTACTGTATAGTTTGATTTCTGTGTAGATTTACAATCGTGTTTAATTTTATACCAAAACAAGCTTGTTTATATGTAAATGTATTCATTTATTTCCGTCGATTTGTAGATTCCAATATGAATTTATGTATGTAATATTCGTTTCATTATGTCTTTGCATATATATGCATATGTATTGTCTCGTGTGTGTGTGTGTGTGTGTGTGTGTGTGTGTGTGTGTTCGAAAGAGTCTAGATAAATGCCTATTATATACAAAATTTTATATCATATAATATATGCCATATATTACGTATATTAATATAACTTTTAACTTTTATTTGTTCCAATTACTAGACTGCGGCCATGCTGGAGCAACGCCTTGAAGAAGTTTTAGTTGACACTAATACATACATACATATCCCGAGGACAAAGAAATAAAAACCCACAATATGGTAGAAGCCATAGCCACTCACAATAAAAAAGGATACTGGTGGAATGTACCAGTGAAGACCTCAATAAAATGTAAGCACAACAGACCCGATATAATGATTTGGGATAGAGAAGAGAGACTGTGCACAGTTGTGGAAATTAGCTGCCCAGCAGATGTTAACATGAAGCTGAAGATCAGTGAAAAAGAGAACACCTATGCTGAACTATTGGGAAATCTGCAGTTACTCTATCCAGATTACAGGCTCAGGTTTATACTTGTAACTATTGTGGCCCTGGGATATGGAACACTGCCTAAATACCAATCTTGAGAAATTAGGCTTCTCAAAACCAGAAAGGAGAAAGCTAATTCGAAGACTACAGATCCAATCCATCACTGGAACTGTAAAAATCTGTAAAGCTTTCCAGAAGTCTATCATTTAAATATATTTGAGCATGTCTAGATATGTGGCTATATGCATGAGAATATATACATAAAACATACAAATCTGCACACATACATACTTACAAAATAGCCTGTTGTTGATGTTGGAATTCCAATGAAGGATTTGGTGTGTCGATTGTACTTTCGATTCATACACCCAACCGTGTACATCTGATCACATAAGAATCTCACGTGGAGAATCTTGGTAATGTCTTACAGACTCATTCAACTAAAATTTCTTCAAAGCGTTGCTCCAGCATGACCGAAGTCGAGTAATTGAAACAAATAAAAGTCAAAAGTTATATTAATATACGCGCGCCCTCCTCCTGGTTCGAACGCTTGTACCTCCAAACAGTTGGTCGGTTCTGGCTGCTGGGACTGAAACAAGCGCGACACTGTAGGAAAGCAGGTTTAGAGAGGGCGCGGGCCAAAACTACGCGCTCTTCCCCTCCATTGGTCAGTTGAAGCTTAAACAGTGTCACATGACAGTTAGCTGGTACTGGCTGCTGGAGCCTATCGGCGAGTATTTGAAGGGATTTTTGACAGGATTCGCCCGCACACCTTTGTTGGTGCTGCATCGAAGAAACCAAAGAACAAAAGAAAAAAGCTAGAAAGGAAAAAACGCTCTCAACATCAGGGCTAAAGACACCTACGAAAGGGCGGGGGCGCCACGTCGAAAATGGTAGAGGAGTAGGGGCCGAAACCGGACGTGGTTCTTCCTGAAAATGTCTTTACCCATTTTATAAAGGAGCTGTTGAGATAGCGAACGACGAAACGTGATTTGAATTCCTCCATATATAACATATATGATATAAAACTCGTGTATATAATATGTATTTATCTATACTCTTTCGAACACAACGAGATTATACATATGCATATATATGCAAGGACATACGGAAACGTATATTACATGCATAAATTCATATTGGAATCTATAAATCGAAAGACACAAATGAATACATTTACATATAAACAAGCTTGTTTTGGTATAAAATAAACATGGTTGTAAATCTACACAGAAACCAAACTATAAAATGTAGGCCTTAAAGCTACATGGACACAAAATGGGCGTACGTATATATAATGGGCGTACGTATATATATGTGTTTTTTGTGTGTGCGTGCGTATGTCTGCGTCTGTGTGTGTGGATGTGCATGTCTTCGTGTTTTTCAGTCTGTCTGTGTTTGTGTGTGAGTGTGTTTGTCTGTGAGTGTGTTTGTCTGTGTGTGCCTGTGTGTCTGCGTATGTGTGTGTATCGCGTGTGTCCATGCGTGTGTGTGTGTGTGTGTGACTGTCTATGTCTGTGTGTGTGTGTGTCTCTTTCTGTCTGTGTGTGCCTACGTGTCTGTGCGAGTGTCTGTGTATCTGTGTGTGTGTCTGTGTATTTGTGTGTGTGCGTGTGTGTGCATGCGTGTGTGTGTGTGTGTGTGAGTGTTTATGTCTGTGTGTGTGTGTCTCTGTCTATGTGTGTCTCTGTCTCTGTGTGCCTGCGTGTCTGTGCGTGTGTATGTGTATCTGTGTATGCGTGTGTGTGTGTGTCTGTGTATCTGTGTGTATATGTATGTGTATGTGTGTGTATGCGTGTGTGTGTATATGTATGCGTATGTGTATGTGTATGCCTGCGTGTCTGTGCGTGTGTATGTGTATCTGTGTATGCGTGTGTGTGTGTGTCTGTGTATCTGTGTGTATATGTATATGTATGTGTATGTGTGTGTATGCGTGTGTGTGTATATGTATGCGTATGTGTATGTGTATGTGCGTGTGTGTGTATGTGTGTGTGTATGTGTATCTGTGTATGCGTGTGTGTGTGTCTGTGTACCTGTGTGTATATGTATTCGTATGTGTATGTGTGTGTATGCGTGTGTGTGTATATGTATGCGTATGTGTCTGTGTATGCCTGCGTGTCTGTGCGTGTGTATGTGTATCTGTGTATGCGTGTGTGTGTGTCTGTGTACCTGTGTGTATACGTATGCGTATGTGTATGTGCGTGTGTTTGTATATGTATGCGTATGTGTATGTGTGTGTGCGTGTATATGTGTGTATATGTATGCGTATGTGTATGTGTGTGTGTGTGTGTGCGTGTGTAGTATCACAGTCACATGTGTTCACCTGTCTGTAGCAAGATCTCGATTTTCCTTCTGAACTGTTTACAGTTGTCTAATGTAA
>NW_021836743.1:0-17500 GCF_006345805.1 Octopus sinensis | reverse complement strand
CAAGACACTTTATTTCACGTTGCTCCAGTCCACTCAGCTGGCAAAAATGAGGTTACTTGTATTTCAAAGGGTCAGCCTTGTCACTCTCTGTGTCACGCTGATTATCCCCGAGAACTACGTTAAGGGTACACGTGTCTGTGGAATGCTCGGCCATTTGCACGTTAATTTCACGAGCAAGCTGTTCCGTTGATCGTATCAGCTGGGACCCTCGTCGTCGTAACCGGCGGAGTCTTTATATATATAGATATACATACAAGGTGTACAGATATATATCAAAATGTTCCCGGATTAGTCTTATAGCGCGCCAACAGATGGTAGCACACAGTTGCATGCACAATGAGAATTAGTAGAGACCATCACGAGGCAGTGTGCCGAGTTACACCACTGTGTTTACTTCGCAAGTTGTGAAATTTGTGTTTTTATGATCATGTGTATGCTCTAGTCTGCGATTTTGTCATGGACTACAGCAAATATTCTGCTCAATACCACAGATTTACTTGTCAGTTGCTTGACATTTACCAGTTGAGCATGTCCCTTACTGGCTGACTATATGTGCACCTCTGATTATGAGCAGAAGTATTGGGTGAACATCATAGCCATGTGTTGAGAAGAATTCTTTGGGGTTTGGATAAGTCACCTCTGAAAACATGTTTTTTTTATTTTGTTCACCATCCTTAAACAAACGCGCATAATGCTCTCCCACTATGTATTCAGGGATCTTTTGAAAGGTATGTCCTACTCGACCTCAAGAAAAATCTAACTGGGCTCCACCCGCAAGTTCATATCTTGATATGAGATCATCATGTTGCGCACATATGGTTGTGATGCATGTGCCTGGTGTACTGTTATCGGGCCGATATATTGGGCTGCGTATATTTGTACCCCAATGTCACTTTGATGGCATTTGTTGCTCTCTCCCTCGATAATGATAACTATAATAGTTTCAGAAAATTATAATTTCAGAAAAACTGCCAAGACTTTGGAAAGATATCTCTATACTTATAAGTTAAGGAATTTTCCAAGGTGAATATTGTTCCCCTTACTTTTCTGCCTTACTCTGACACAACAATCTTGCTAAATGCAACCACCAAGGGATACAGGTGCTATGGGCAAAATAGAATTCATCTCCTGAGTATCGACGACTTAAATATCTTCGCAAAGAATAATAATAAATGAGAAAAACATTCTAAAAATTGTCCATAATATCAAGCAAGACGTAAAGATGAGTATTGGGTTAAGCAAACGCGCGAAGCGGTAAAGAAGGGGGAAATTAATCAGCACTGAAAATATACTAGACGTAGACTCTGAAATTAGAGAATGAAAATAAAATTACCTATTCCTACCTCGGAGTAATAGGAATCAGCATGTATACAACCGTGGAGGCGCGTGGCTTAGTGGTTAGGGTGTCAGCACCATGATCGTAAGATTGTGGTTTCGATTCCTGGACCGGGTGAGGCGTTGAGTTCTTGAGCAAGACATTTCATTTCACGTTGCTCCAGTCCACTCAGCTGGCAAGAATGAGTAACGCTGTGATGGACTGGCGTCCCGTCCAGCTGGGGAACACATACGCCATAGAAACGGGGAAACCGGGCCCTTGAGCTTAGCCAGGCTTTAAAAGGGCACATTGAATTATTTTATTTATGAATACAACTCATGAAAATGAAAGAAACAAATTGGGAGATAATGCTATAGAAGAGTTAAACTAATATTGGTTTCATATTTTGGTACAAATACCAGCAGTTTCAGGAGAGGGGGTACGTCCATTATATGGACCCCAGTGCTAAGCTGATACTTATTTTATTGAAAGGCAAAGTCGACCTCGGCAGAACTTGAACTCAGAAAGTTAAATCGGAAGAAATGCCGCTTAGCAATTTTTCGGCATGGTAACAATTACGCCAGATCGCCGCCTTAAGAGTTAAACTAATGTTGGTTTAAAATTTTGGCACAAGGCCAGCAATGTCGGGGCAGGGTGTAAGTCTATTACAAGTGGTACTTATTTTAACAACCCCGAAAGGATGAAAAGCAAAGTCAACCTCGGTAGAATTTGAACTTAGAACGTAAAGACAGACGAAATACTGCTAATCATTTTTCCCGGCGTGCTAACGATTCTTATTTCTTTATTGCCCACAAGGGGCTTAACATAGAGGGGACAAACAAGGACAGACAAAGGGATTAAGTAGATTACATCGACCCCAGTGCGTAACTGGTTCTTAATTTATCGGCCCCGAAGGACGAAAAGCAAAGTCGACCTCGGCGGAATTTGAACTCAGAACGTACAGCAGACGAAATACCTATTTCTTTACTACCCACAAGGGGCTAAACACAGAGAGGACAAACAAGGACAGACAAACGGATTAAGTCGATTATATCGACTCCAGTGCGTAACTGGTACTTATTTAATCGACCCCGATAGGATGAAAAGCAAAGTCGACCTCGGCGCAATTTGAACTCAGAGCGTAGCGGCAGAGGAAATACCGCTAGGCATTTCGCCCAGTGTGCTAACGTTTCTGCTAGTTTGCCGCCTTAAAGAGTTAAACTAATATTAAAAACTGAGCTGAGTGCTAGAAATAAGATAATTGGTATAAATACAGTAGCGATATCAGTGATAAACTCGCGTTAATATAATAAAGTAAAACCTAAGTGAATTGAAAAACTTAGAAAAACTCGGAAACTATTGATAACATCTCGGAACCACAATCTCAAAGTAGATACAGACAGACTATACCTACTCCGAACGTGGCCTGACACAAATAGGAAACTGCTATAAAATAACAATTGGATTGGACTTAGAAACAAATAATGAACGATTCATAAATGTAATAAAGAAAGGCGAACAAAAATAAGAAAAAAATTCTCCTTACACAAGTAAGTGATAATATACAAAGTAGAAACAGGCTAGAACGAAACAATAAATTTAGATAACAACTAGACAGAAATGATTAAGTATACAAAAATAAAACATGACAACAAATTTACAAAACCTTCTTAAGAAAAAATGAAGAGAAACACCACTCCATGGCCAACACTCTGCAAAGCTCAATTGAGAAGTGAGTGAAAGTCAACAATGACTCAAAAACTCCGGCCTAAAAGCAGAAACGGAAGAACTGATTCGCGCTGCACAATACCAATAATAATAATAATAATAATAATAATAATAATAATAAATGCCCTGATGCAGTACCAGGCAGTGGCTATCATGGCTTCTGATCTTAACTGATTGGAAGTGTTATCATGTACATTGTTTTGTCTTGGTATAAAAGATGGGCTACAGCAAATATTCTGCTCAATACCACAGATTTGCTTGTCAGTTGTTGACCTTAACCAGTTGAGTATGTCCCTTAGGGCTGACGATATGTACATCTCTGATCACGAGCAGAAGTAGTGGGGGAGCATCATAGCCATGTGTTGAGAGGGATTCTTTGGGGTTTGAATAGTTCACCTCTGGAAACATGGGTGGTTCTTTCAACATCCTTAAACAACCCTTATTCAGGGACCGTTTGAGCGTGATGGGCTACTCAACCTGAAGAAAATTCTAACTGGGCCCCACCTGCAAGGTCATGTGCTGTTTATCTTGATATGAGATCACCATGTCGCGCACATATGGTTGTGATGCATGTGCCTGGTGTACCCTTATCAGACGTGTAGTCATGATGGGTATATTGGGCTTCGTATATTTTACCCCAGTGTCACTTTGATGGCTCTCTCACTCAATAATAATAATAAAATAATAATAATAATAATAATAATAATAATAATAATAATAACAACAAGAGCACTCAGAGAGCGCAAACTCCCGCCAAGGCAACACCAACGTCCTCTCAACGATTAACCGGAGATGATTTTCGAAATGAGAATATTTGAAATAAACTCGACTGCTGTCACAAAAGAGAATACTAAAAATGAATCCGACCGCTCTCAAAAATTAAGCAAAAGAAAAATTGAAAAATAATCCAGACTCCTTGTCTGGTACCTGATCATTCCAAATGGTAGTCATGGAATGTGAAGGTAGGTGTGTGGGCCGTGTTTGTAATGCTGTGTGTGTGTCGTTTGCACTGGGAACAGGGACAGTTTTCTCTGTGAAGGCCTTTTTTAGTCTATCCACTGATATAGTGTCTTTACAACCATTAAGGTCTATAGTGAAATATTTATCCGTGCGTGAAGGAAAACAGAAAGGACCTGCATGTGGTGCTGTTAACGGAGGTTCAACAACATCGTTAGTTCAAAAACGTGACTTCAAAAAGTAAAGCTTCCTTCAAGGCAGAGCTTGAAATAAAATTGTCAAGTAGGTAAGAGGTTTTAAACAGAAGCAATATATTCAAAGAACTAAAAATCTCAAGGAAAAATTAAATTTATTATTGTTACTGAATATGTTAGTGTTATTTAATTTCTGAATGGTTTTGCTGCCGTTTGTTTACGTAGTTTGATTTCTTTATCCATCAATTTCTACTAAGATAGAGACACAAGTAAAATTAATGATAGAGAAACGAAAAAAAACAAAAAACTTTGGAAACAGAAACGTCGCCATAATTTGCGTGGAAACCATGAGCGTGCTTCCAAGGGAGATAATGAGAGAAGGACTTGAAAGTGAACTTCCTGTAGAGTAAATATAACAAATAAACCAGAATCCTTATTCGGGACCGGATCGATCCCCAAATCTAATCAGCTCATGCCAGTCACGAGGCCAAACATTGATGAAAGTGTCATCCGAATGCTTTCCAGCGGTTCTTGAGATATCTTGTCCACAGACAAGATATCTCAACACGACTGAAAACAATATCTCCGCCTTCTCTAAGGCGGAGGTAAAAATAACGAAGACGAATCCTAACACCAAAAGCAGAACGTACAACCAGCCCAGTGTGACAGTTGAACACATTATGTCAGGCTTCCCACTTGTTGCCAAATCTGAATTTACTCGTACATACACAGTCATGATCGAATTGGCAGCTACATCTGTTGGGCAATATGCTGTTACTTCGAAGTGAAAACGAAAAAATGGTACAAGTATGTTCTAAGCACGATACATGACAAAAACCTGATATCATCCCGTCCAAATCAAAGCGTTTCAAATTTTGGTACAACATAACGGGATTCAGATTTTGGCCCAAGGCCAACAATTTCGGAGGAGGGGATAAGTCGATTACATCAACCCTAGTATTTAACTGGTACTTATTTTATCCACCCAAGAGGATGAAAGGCAATGTCGACCCTGATGGAATTTGAACTCTGAACCTATATTGGATGAAATGCCGCTAAGCATTTGCCCAGTGTGCTAACGATTCTGCCAGCTCGAAGCATTCCGTCCAGGAATAATAATAAAATACTGGAAAACAAACTGATAGGCACAGAATAAGCAGGTAAGTATTACATAGCTGAAATGAACGGATAGCATGGTATCGTAGGCTGCAGGTTGCAAGCCCGCAACGCATGCAAGACTGATAGGCACCACAACTCCTTCTTTCGAAAATATTGCTGGAAAAGGTGGTAAACGTATCAAAAGACAAAGACCTTGAAATTGAAATTTCAAGATGAGGGGCATTAGAATCAAACACAATAACAATAGTAACTGGAGCGATAGATAGGATTAAATATACGAATAGAAACATAGAAACCATAACAGGGCTTACAACAGCACGCACTGCCCCAAAATAGCTCTGTTAGGGACAACCGGCATCTTGCGTAAGACATTACTAATTCAATAGAATAGTTTACGATTCAATAGAATAGCTCAAATTAAAAACATCATGCACAGCACACACCTTATACAAGAAGTACCTCACAATCGAAAAAACACAACAAATACTATACACGATTAACGTCCTATAAAATAGCACAACTCGCATTTATACACCACACACAACAGAACAAGCATAAACAAAACAAGAGATGAAACCTCATAACAAAACAAAGCGATGCATTACACCAACAGGAGGAGACTATAATCCGTAAATGTCACAAAAATAACAGTATTGTAAAGACGTGAGAAACATGGAGGTGCACCAGGTAGTACAGTAGAAATTATCATAAAACTACAGGAGAAAAAAAAAAACAATGGATTCAAATTTTGACATACGACCTACAATTTTAGAAGAGTGGTTAAGTCGATTATATCGAGTTCAACGTTCAACTGGTACGTATCTTAGAAAAAATTATAAATGGTGAAACTGGCCTCGACGGAATTTGCAGTGAGAACGTAAAGAGCCGAAATCAATGATACTAAACATTTTGTCTGGCATGCTAACGATTCGGCCAGTTCGCTGTTTTTAATAATGATAATAATAATGATAATAATAATAATAATAATAATAATAATAATAATAATAATAATAATAATAATAATAAAAAATTATTATTACCAAAATTACCAAAAACATGTAATGAAAAGAAATATAACAAGTAACTGCAGAATATGTGGAGATGGACAAGAAACAATAAATCATATTATCTCTAGCTGCCCAGTCCTGGCTAAGAAGGAATATATTCACAGACATGACAGAGTTGGAACCTACATACATTGGAAGCTATGCCAACATTATGGAATAACAACAGAAAAAAGATGGTATAGGCACACACCAGAAAAGGTCACAGAAAACGAGAAAGCAACCATACTCTGGGATATGCCGATACACACAGACAGAGAAATTAAAGCCAACAGACGAGATAGTTGTCAGAGACCATGAAGAACAAAAATGCTTTCTAATTGATGTATCATACCGGCTGATGACAACGTTCTCTAAAAGAAATGGAGAAACTCTCAAAATACAAAGACCTGGAAATAGAGGTAACTAGAATGTGGAATCTGAAAACAGAAACAATTCCTATCATAGTAGGTGCATTAGGCATGATAAAAAAATATTCAGACAAATACATAACAAAAACACCAGGACTTACAAACACATATAACATACAGAAAATTGCACTACTAGGCACTGCACACATCCTACGCAGAACACTTTCCATACAATAACCATCAGAGCATCACAACAAATCACAGCACATACCAAGGCACATTGAGCTGCGCTCGGTAGTGAAGTGAAAGCACGCTATAAAAATAAAACTACTGAATAATAATAATAATAATAATAATAATAATAATAATAATAATAATAATAATAATAATAATAATAATAATAATAATAAAATGAATGAATGAACAGTGAAAGGGGTTGTGAATGAAAAGGGTGTCGATGGGGAATCTTGCGTGTCACTTAAGTGGACTTACGACTGAAGCTAGGCATACATTCTCTTAAGCAGATTGACTCTGTGACTTGCCTCAACATAGTATCAAAGACTTGGATAGATAAACGCAAAATCTGTTTATGGTGTCATTATGGCAATCTAATGAGTGCTGGAAGAAGACTGGAGCAGGCCACTTTCCATCATAGATTTCCCTTTGTTCCCTAAATCTTTCAATAATATCCCCACATGTTTCACACACACTCACACACACACACATCATACATCCAAAAAGTCATACTTTTACTCTGTAGTTTTCACTTTATAACATTTCTCCTTCTTCGAGAGCAATAACTTAATATTAGCCATGAACACCCCTTTATGTTTTGTTTCTCTTATTTGATTTTGTCTTTTGTTATTGACTTGTTGACTTCCACTCTCTCTTTCTCTCTCTCTCTCTCGCTATACATATACATGTATATATGTGTGTGTGTGTATTTATATACATACATATATATTTGTATTTGTATTTATATACATACATATATATATGTTTCTATATATAGATATATACATACATATATACATAAATAATATTATATTTAATTATATACATATATGTGTATATATATATGTATGTGTATACATATAAATATACACACATATATGTAAATACGCATATACCCATACACACACACACAAGCGCAGATTTGTAGGTATAAAGGAACAGCCGCCGCTACAAGAAATCAACAACCAAACGGCAAATAAATGGATAAGAAAATCTCACCAACTTACCAATACTACCAGAACAATAAACAAACATAAACACACACAGACTAGAATAGGAATTAAACTATATTTGTTGCTGTTGTTGTTGTTGTTATACACTGCTGCCTAACATTAGCTTACTGACTCAGTAACCGCCAGATCACTGCAGGCTAGACAGACACACGACATAATTTTAAAAAACATTACAAGACTATTTTACTTCTTACATATCACAAAGAATAACGCAAACATATTTTCAACCAATGATAATCAAATCAAACAAATATGTGAACAAACGAACACTGATTGTGCGACATACATATATAATTGATACATACATACATACATACATACATAATTAATACATACATACATACATATATATATATATATATATTAATATGTATTCAAACACGTATTTATTTGTATGTGCGTTTCAAACGTGTATATATATATATATATATATATATATATATATATATACATATGTACGTGTGTATGTTGTAAGTATGTATATAGAGGGAGTTGTGTTGTGGATGAAATATGTATGCGTATGTGTATGCCGGTGTCGGCGTACGAATTTCTGTGGCTGTCGTCCCCTTAAAATTGTAAATGAAAATGCACAGTTAAATGTTGAGAAAATTTCTAAAACAAACAAACACCAACACCACCACCAACACCACTACCAACAACACCAACACCAACAACAACAGCAACAACAGCAACAACGACGACGACGATTGAGACCTCTGCTACAGCAACTGCTGCTAGACGCTACATTTTTACAATGCAGACGAGACAAGATACAATTTTCTCATTAAAGTCCAGAGAACTACATTATTTTCTTCCCTCATTAAATAAGCTTACATAGAGATGTTCATATAAATTGTTGCGCCACTGTAAGTTCCTACGTACTTACATATATAATAGCGTGTGTGTGTATGGATGCGTCTGTGAGTATGTATACTACGCACATGAATAAATGTAAACACTCACATATATATATATATATATATATATATATCTTTTATATTTGTATATATATATATATATATGTATGGTATATTATATATATATATATATATATATATATATTATATATATAATATATATATATAATATATATATTTATATTTATATTATATATATATATATATATATTTATATTTAATATATATATATATATATATATATATATATATATATATATATATATATTATATATATATATATATATATATATATATATGTATGTATATTTTAACGCAGAGTCAATATAGTTTTAAGACAACCAAGTATATAAGTGCTTATGTATTTATGTGTATATATATATATAATATACATGATATACATGTGTGTGCGCGTGTATGTGAGTGTGTGTATATATATATACATGTGTTCATATGTGTATTGTGTATAAAGGTGTGTTTTATTGTTGCATAAACATATGCATATATGTATAATACACGAATGCATATATAATTTTACATGTATTCGTGTCTATGTACACACACACACATCACGCATACATGTATGTATATATACGCACATACGTTTATGCATATATATACATATGTACATATTCATACACGTGCTTTCTTATACGTAAGTTTCAATGTATATGTGTGTGTAATGTATAAATATGTATGTATATATGTGCGTGTCTGTCAGTGTATACACGCACATACATGCATATATATATGTGTGTATACACATATATGTGTGTACATACATATATATGTTGTGTTTGTGTATGTGCATAGATAAATGCGTTTACACACAACCAAAATCTTAAGACATTTCTTTAGAAAAACTTTGCAGAGATAACATAATAAATAAATAAATCTAAAACTATAAATCGTATTGCAAGGTGGAAAAGAAGATTCTTTCTAGGGAACAAGAAGAACAATGGTGGTGATGGGGCGGGGGGGGGGGGCGTGACGACAGCATAAAGTTTTTCCTTCCTTCCTTCCTTCTCTCTTTTTTCTCTTCTTGTTTCTCTCCTACTTTCGATTTTTGTTTTGTTTGTTTTTTAGTTTTAAACCCTTTCTTCATTGGTTTTTCCAGACAATATTTTGGTGTTGGTGTTGGTGGTGGTGGTGGCAGTAGTGATGATTGTTGTTGTCGTTGTTGTTGCGGTGGCAATGGCGGCGGCGGTGGTGGTGAAAGTGCGCGAATGATTGAGATAAGTGCAGGGTTATTGTGAGTTTGTTGCTTTTATAATAACTATTACTTTTGTATAACTACTGCTGCTACTACTACTACTACTACTACTACTACTACTACTCTACAACTACTACTATGGTGATTGATGTTCCTCTCTTCTTTCTCCTCTTCATCTTCTCTCTCAATTTCTTTACTATCGTTTTGCAAGCATTCCCCACCCACCCAATCGCCTGTCTGTGTGTAAACTTCTGTCGTACTTTGTTTCAGTTCCCGAGTTCAAATTCGCCTTTCAACCTTCAAATCTTGCGAGGTCGATAAAATAAAAGTACCGATCAAGTACTGGAATCGATGGTATCGGATATCCTTCTCCCCACATAAATTCTGGTTTTGTGTCAGCATTAGAAGCAATTATCGTTCTGAGTTAAAATTCTGCCGAGGTCGATTTTGCCTTTCATCCTTTCGGAGTCAATAAATTAAGGACCAGTGAAATAGTGGGAACGGTGTAATCGACTTATCCCCGTCCCCAAATTTCTGCCTTTGTGACAAAATTTTAAACCATTATCATTATTATTGAGTGAGAGACACTGGGGTAAAATATACGAAACCCAGCATACCCATCATCACTACCCGTCTGATAAGGGTACACTAGGCACATGCATCACAACCATATGTGCGCGACATGGTGATCTCATATCAAGATAAACAGTACATGACCTTGCAGGTGGGGCCCAGTTAGAATTTTATTCTGGTCGAGTAGCCCATCCCGCTCAAACGGTCCCTGAATAAGGATTGTTTAAGGATGTTGAACGAACCGCCCATGTTTCCAAAGGTGAATTATTCAAATCTCTAAGAATTCCTTTCAACACACGGCTATGATGCTGCCCCACTACTTCAGCTCGTGATCAGAGATGCACACATCGTCAGCCACTAAGGGACATTCTCAACTGGTTAAGGTCGAACAACTGACAAGCAAATGTGTGGTATTGAGCAGAATATTTGCTGTAGCCCATCTTTTATACCAAGACAAAACAATGTACATGATAACACTTTCAATCAGTTATGATCAGAAGCCATGAGTACCACTGTCTGGTACTGCATCAGGACATTTATTATTATTATTATTATTATTATTCAGTAGTTTTATTTTTATAGCGTGCTTTCACTTCACTACCGAGCGCAGCTCTGTGTGCCTTGGGTATGTGCTGTGATTTTTTGTGATGCTCTGATGGTTATTGTATGGAAAGTGTTCTGAGTAGGATGTGTGCAGTGCCTAGTAGTGCAATTTTCTGTATGTTATATGTGTTTGTAAGTCATGGTGTTTTTGTTATGTATTTGTCTGAACATTTTTTTTATCATGCCTAATGCACCTACTATGATAGGAATTGTTTCTGTTTTTAGATTCCACGTTCTAGTTACCTCTATTTCCAGGTCTTTGTATTTTGAGAGTTTCTCCATTCCTTTTAGAGAGACGTTGTCATCAGCCGGTATTGATACATCAATTAGAAAGCATTTTTTTTCTTCATGATCTTTGACAACTATATCTTATTATTATTATTATTATTATATTATTATTATTATTATTATTATTATTATTATTATTATTATTATTATTGAGTGAGAAAGCAATGGAGTATCTGTACGCTGTACCTTGAAAAACAGCCGCAAGGGAGGTAAGCCTTGTTCATTGTGCAACAGCATGAGTCAAGTGAATTTCATCAGGCATCATAACAGAAGTGTTATGATTTATACGGAAGGTGGGACATGTAGAGATTCCCATTTGGTGTATGCGGCAGAATGCGCGAAACACAATTTAATTTATGTTGGTTGCACAACAGAACAATTAAACAAAAGGTTTAATGGGCACAGATTCGACGTCAGACATAATAACAGTAGTTCGACAGAACTTGCTGAACATTTCGTTTCAAACATCTGCAATTTTGAAAAAGACTTGAAAGTGTATATTCTTAGAAAAATATTCTGAATCTGCTTCACTTTCAATACTCAAAATGCATGAGGAGAAATATGTTTGCGGGTTATTAACATCGCACCCTGGAGGAATGAATAAAATGACAGGAGAATGTCATCAAATTTATACAAAACGGTTTGTTTAAATATTCTTCTTTTTCCTTTTCTTTTTTCTTTCCTCTTTTTTTTTCTGTTTTTTCTCTCTTTCTTTTCGCCTGTTATAGAATTGAAACTTAAAGACTGATGATGTCATTCCATCAACGTGTGGACACTCGTTGCACTTGTTCATACTTTAAATATAATTTTGAAATTTTGTCACTTCTTACTTTGAACTCGACAAAGACGGGTTTGCTGTCGAAATATCGTTCAAACAATAAAATATCTGTGGTGATCCCATCGCGCTCTTCGTTTTGTCTGTTTACCTTTGTGAAGAGTTACTACAATCTTTTAAATTATTATTATTGAGTGAGAGAGCAGTTCATGCCATCAAAGTGACACTGGGGTAAAATATACGAAGCCCAATATACCCATCATGACTACCTGTCTGATAAGGGCACACCAGGCACATGCATCACAACCATATGTGCGCGACATGGTGATCTCATATCAAGATAAACAGCACATGACCTTGCAGGTGGGGCCCAGTTAGAATTTTCTTCAGGTTGAGTAGCCCATCCCGCTCAAACGGTCCTGAATAAGGTTGTTTAAGGATGTTGAAAGAACCACCCATGTTTCCAGAGGTGAATTATTCAAACCCCAAAGATCCCTCTCAACACATGGCTATGATGCTCCCCCACTACTTCTGCTCATGATCAGAGATGCACATATCGTCAGCCACTAAGGGACATGCTCAACTGGTTAAGGTCAAACAACTGACAAGCAAATCTGTGGTATTGAGCCGAATATTTGCTGTAGCCCATCTTTTATACGAAGACAAAATAATGTGCAAATCTGTGGTATTGAGCAGCAAATCTGTGGTATTGAGCAGCAAATCTGTGGTATTGAGCAGCAAATCTGTGGTATTGAGCAGCAAATCTGTGGTATTGAGCAGCAAATCTGTGGTATCATTATTATTATTATTATTATTATTATTATTATTATTATTATTATTATATTATTATTATTATTATTATTATTATTGAGTGAGAGAGCAGTGCATGCCATCAAAGTGACATTGGGGTAAAATATATGAAACCCAGTATACCCATCATGACTACCCGTCTGATAAGGGTACACCAGGCACATGCATCACAACCATATGTGCGTGACATGGTGATCTCATATCAAGATAAACAGCGCATGACCTTGTAGGTGGGGGCCCAGTTAAAATTTTCCTCAGGTCGAGTAGCCCATCCCGCTCAAAGCTCCTTGAATAAAGGTTGTTTAAGGATGTTGAACATCCATGTTTCCAGAGGTGAATTATCCAAACCCCAAAGAATCCCTCTCAACACATAGCTATGATGCTGCCCCACTACTTCTGCTCGTGATCAGAGATACACATATCGTCAGCCACTAAGGGACATGGTCAACTGGTTAAGGTCAAACAACTGACAAGCAAATCTGTGGTATTGAGCAGAATATTTGCTGTAGCCCATCTTTTATACCAAGACAAAACAATGTATATGATAACTCTTCCAGTCAGTTAAGATCAAAAGCCATGAAAGACACTGCCTGGTACTGCATCAGCGCATTTATTATTATTTTTTATCCCGTGCTTTCACTTCACTACCGAGTGCAGCTCTGTGTACCTTGGTTATGTGCTGTGGTTTGTTGTGATGCTCCTATTTTTACTCTATTGAAAGTGTTTTACGTAGGAAGTGTGTGGTGCCTAGTAGTTCTATTTTCTGTATCTTACATATACTTGTTAGTCCTAGTGTTTTTGTTATGTATTTGTCTGAATATCATTTTAATCATGCCTAATGTGCCTACTTTGATAGGAAGTGTATCTGTTTTTAGACTCCATATTTGAATTACCTTATTTCTGTTTTTAAACTCCACATTCGAGTTAGCTTCATTATTATTATTATTATTATTATTATTATTATTATCATTATTATTATTATCCCATTTTGACCTCCTCACCTGATTTTATAATAGCCCTCACAGAAATTCTAACTTGTCTTTGTAATGTGCTGCTCCAGGTGACAAATAAAGGAAACTATTATTATCATGCTTGTTGTTGTTGCTGCTGCTGCTGTTGTTGTTATTATTGTGGTTGCTGCTTCTGCTGCTGCTGCTGCGTTTAAATCTTACCGATTGTTTGATCATATCTGTTGAATTGTGCAGGAATTTTCGTAGACTTGAACAATATTGCTAGGCGATGTGGAAAGAAGAAAACATGGACAAATAGATGGATTAAAGACATTGACTGTAATGTGAGAGAGACAGAGAGAGACAGAGAGAGAGAGAAGGAGAGAGAGAGAAGGAGAGAGAGAGAAGGGGAGAGAGAGATGAGGGAAGAGAAGGAGAGACTATAGGAGAGTCCAGTTGAGAGAAGGAAGAAAGTGTGGAGTAAAGATTTGGGAAAGTATAGGAGAGAGAATTGAAAAAGAAGTGGAGAATATGGGCCGATACCACAGTAAAAGAAAGCGACAAAATATAAATAGTCCATTGATTTATTTTTCTTCTCTGATGAAGAACTCAGACTGAATCGTCTCTATACAAATTCAGTTCGTGTCAAAGCACCAGCAATCTTTTTGGCTTCTATTTCTCACTCGACATCCGAGTATTGATTATTCTGAGTTCTACCAAAGCAAAATGTAATAGTCATACATTAATTTATAACACCCTGAGAACGCTGTCATCAAACATTTAACCAAAAGAAAACGGTGAACGCGTGTTCAAACAAGGTATCAACCAAGCCATCAAATAAGTCTTCAGTCGTATTTTCGAATATTCAGAGACAAAATAATGAAACAGCTTATTATTCATACTATGATGTAAACAACAATACTAGTAACAAACATCAATTTTATTTTCAAATAGTCCACCCAAAAATGTCTTCCATAAGGCGGCTAACAAAGTTTCAAATACGCTATGAAACAAACCACCAGACCATGAAATGAAGAACTAATTATGTATTGCAACAGGCAACTAAAAATGCCTCTAGAGAACTTTCAAATTTTCAAATACATATAAGACAAACTATTAAATCTTCAAACGATCATTTCATGTATATTTTGGAGCAAACCGCTGGAAAGCTGTCGAATTACCAGGAAACCCACCCGCAAACAAGCTCACAAATCAGTCACATATCTGAACAGCTCATTAAAAGACTTAGCAAATACTATCAAACTGTACAATACATATTAGTTTTAAATTCTGGCACAAGATTGGCAGTTTCGGAGAGGCGGGGGCTAGTCTATTACATCAACGTCAGTGTTCAACTGGTACATATTTTCTCCACTCCGAAAGGATGAAACGCAAAAAAAAAAACGGAAGAAATGCGGCTAAACATTTTTGCTTGGCGTGCTAAAAATTCTACGAGCTCACTACCATAGCAAATTTACAAATAGATTAAGAAATGCTTAGCGGCATTTCATTCGTCTTTACGTTCTGAGTTCAAGTACCGCCGGGATCGACTTTGCCTTTCATCCTTTCGAAGTCGATAAATTAAGTACCAGTGAAACACTAGGGTTGATGTAATCAGCTAGTCCCCTTCCCCAAAATTTCAGGCTTGGTGCCTATAGTAGAAAAGATTATTATTATTATTATTATTATTATTATTATTATTATTATTATTATTATTATTATTATTTTCATATACACTAAACAGATTAGACTGTTAGAAAAGAAAATGTCCTAACATTGGGCTCCAATAAGTAACCTTAGATGCCAATAACCCTCCTAAGTATCCTGGCTGTCCCTAATAACAGTTTTCTGGAGCTGTACTAAACTGAGTTTTATACCTATTTCTTCTATTCATCTGTTCAGATCTTTAGGGGTAGTTCACAATGCATCTATAACTACTGAGATTACTCACAGCCTATTTTGTTGGGTATGATAGAAAGTGTCAGCTGTCCACAGCCACCAGACTAAGGACATATTTTTTACTGGTCATGCTTCAAGAACCCTGCGAAGAATTCTTGCAGTTCCAAGCAATGCTAGGTTTTCTATGTGTTCTACCTTTACATTTGTACCAATCTTTTTCAGCCACGTTGGTGGTCGGGTGCCGATACTTCCAAGTGCGCCAATTACAATTAGTACCACGTCAACTCTCCTCGTTGACTTTTCAATTCCTATTTCCCACTTCAAAAAAAAAAGTCGTCGTAGTTGTTCAGTTTTTCTTCTTCTTTCTCTTTAAGCCTGTAGTCACCGGGACATGCTATGTCGATTATAGCGCATGTTCTTTCTTTTTCTCTTTTTCACCACAAAAATGTCCGGTTTCCGATGTCTGGTCAGGTAATCGTACTGAGTCATTGCATCTCATAGGATTTTGCATTGTTATGTCGTCTTTTGTATTCGCGTTGTGCCAATTTCGGGCATTCGCTGACGATGTGCCATACCGTTTCACCCCTCTCACCATACATTCTGCATTTGTCGCTGCCGGTTGTGTTGTCAATTCTGCACTTCACATAATCATTAACACTTGTTCTTGAGCTACACATATGGGTGCTTCTCTCTTTATCTTTTGGTCACCTTCTCCTCATCCATAGCCACCGGTCTTCTGTATCTGTCTAGGCGTTCGTATCTCTTGCAAACTGACTGTACATTTTTCTCCTTCCATACTGTTCCTTTTTTTATGTTCTTAAGTTTTTCTTTCTTGACACAATTATCAGTTTTTATGATGTAAGCCTCCTCACATATTTCAACAATGGTTCCACAGTATTTTTTACATACCATCCTAAGCTGTTTTTCTCCGCTTCGATACACTCCTTGCAGCTGATCAAACCCTTTCTTCTGGACGGCTGATCAAACCCTTTCTTCTGGACGGCTGATCAAACCCTTACTTCTGGACAAGTACAGTCTATCGGTGTCACTCTTAGGTTTGAAAGTTCTGTGCACAGTCAACTTTTTTCTTGTCTTCATATCTATGTTCATTAGTTCTTTCTTTTGCTATTTTATTATTCCAGCTCTATACCAAAGTGATGCTTTCGCCCATGTATTAACTCTGGGATTTTATTCCATCCGGTCAATTTTGAGCCCCAAACCAATTGGAAATATTCCATCCTGAGTATCTCTTTCATTTCCTTCTCCATCATCTCGTTGAACTGTAGCCTTCCTTTTCAATTTGGTTAATCAGTTCTCTATAAGGTAATTCTGTCCGTTAGAGACTATATCTTGCCTCTTTTCATTATTGTTGTTTTTGTTATATAATTTGATGCAGCCCTATGCAACTTCGTTTCATAGGTTCGTTAAAGGAGTACACGAAACTTTGCATGGGGCCTAATCAAACCGTTTTAAATAATGATATATGTAACTCCATTAA
>NW_021836742.1:0-22821 GCF_006345805.1 Octopus sinensis | reverse complement strand
TTTAATCTAATGTTATTTCTATAGTGTGTTCAATCATAATTAATTCCTATGGTAAAATGTAAAGTAAGAACGTCTTTGATTATTATTATTACCATAAGCGAATGTCTTCTAAGTCAAAGTTGTAAGAGGATATGTTTATATATGTTATATATATATGATATATATATATATATATATATATATATATATATGACATATTATCATATATATATCAACACACACGCACATATTATATATATTAGTGTGTTTACGTATGTTTGTATATTATTTATGGATGTATGTAAATGTATGTGATTATCTATGTAATATGTATATGCATCTATATCTATGTATATGAATATGCATATATAAATCTATGTGCATATATATGCATGTATATATATATATATATATATATATGTACATATGCATATATATGTACGTGTATATATGTGCATGTGTATTTATAGCATGTGTATACGAGTGTGTATATAAATATGTATGTATGTATGGTTATTCACACACCACTATGGATATATATATATATAATATATGCGTGTATATGTACAGGTGAGGTAGGTACGTACATATATGTTTATATATATGCATATATTTTATTAACATATATATATATATTATATATATATATACTATATATATATTTTATACACGTACATGCGAACACAAACACGCACACTCACAACCACACACATACACAGACACATACCATACACACATACATGAATATGTATATATGCACGCATGTAAACCTACATATGTAATTATTTTTGTCTCCTTGTTTGTATGTACGCATATACCTATGTTTGTATTTGAAGACACATAACACACACACACACACACACAAGTACACACACAAGTACACACACATACACACACAGACACACATGCACACACACACGTGCACACACTCACTCACACTCATTCACACACATACATTCTAACTGAAACGTATTCACCACACACAAATAATAATAAACAAGATTCATTTTGCTTTTATAAGTCAACCATATTGATTTCTTCGTTGGCAAAAGATTATATTATATAAACAATATTGATTTCTTCTAGCTAAACAAAAGGCCATTCTTTTGTATATAGACGATTAAACTGACCTCAGTATCTTACTGGTATGTATTTTAAAGGTAAAACTTGACCTGGGTGTTTTGATCAATTACTATTCACTAAACCATTATTAATTTGTATTTTTTGTAGGTTCGCGCTTAATAATAATGATAATAATAATGGTTTCATATTTTGGAACAGGGCTAGGTAGTTTTTTGAATGGGGGTGAAGACTTATTTTATCGACCTCGAAAAAAAAATTAGAGGTAAAGTCGACCTCGGCGGAATTTGAACTCAGAACGTAAAGACGGACGAAATGATGCTAAGGTTTTTCGCTTGGCTTGCTGACGATTCTTATTTCTTTTCTGCCCACAAGGGGCTACACACAGAGGGGACAAACAAGGACAGACAAATGGATTAGTCGATTATATCGACCCCAGTGCGTAACACACATTCACATGCACCACACACTTACCACCTGCAAACGCACACACGCTCACATATACAAAAACACAGACAAACATACAGCGACGTACACCCAAAAAGTCATGCACACACACACACACAAACTCACTCATACGCACACATATGCACCATACACAAATATCAAACACAAACACATACAAACATAAACGCTCACATACAGACACACACACGCGCACACACACAAACAAACACACAGCCACGCACACAAACGCATGCACACACGCTCACACGCACACACATATTTCTTTACTACCCACAAGGGGCTAAACATAGAGTGGCCAAACAAGGACAGAAAAAGGGATTAAGTCGATTACATCGACCCCAGTGCGAAACTGGTACTTTATTTATCGACCCCGCAAGGATGAAAGGCAAAGTCGCCCTCCGCGGAATTTGAACTCAGAACGTAACGACAGACAGAAGCTCACACGCACACACAGAGACACAAGCGCACACGCATACTCACACGTACATGCATATCAGTAAGATGGTGTAAGACGACAAACACAGCAGGCTTCTAGTAGGTGTGCCCTGCCCCACATGCGTCTTATGTAAACATACGCACATACAAATATGTATATGCACATATAATAATCAGGGTTCGTCTTTGGCGTCTCTGAGTTCATTCGCCTTTTGGCATGTTTTGTTTTTCATCCCGCAGTGTGTATGAGAAAGCTGCCCTCCTCACCAAACAAGTCTTCTTTGAGGTTCATAGTTCAGTCACCAACGACCCAACTGTGCAACAAGTTGTTCTGGTTTACATGTTACAAATAGCGCGACCTGACATATGTGAATATGCATGTAAGCAATTATGTATGTATGTATGTATGTATGTACGGAGCATCTGTGTGGTAAGTAGCTTGCTTACCAACCACATGTTTCCGGGTTAATTCCCACTGCGTGGCATCTTGGGCAAGTGTTGTCTACTATCTTCTACTATAGCCTCGGGCCGACCAAAGCCTTGTGAGTGGATTTGGTAGATGGAAACTGAAAAAAGCCCGTCGTATATATGTATATGTATATCTATCTATCTATCTATCTATCTATCTATCTATCTATCTATCTATCTATCTATCTATCTATCTATCTATCTTTCTCTCTCTCTCTCTCTTCTCTCCTCTCTCTCTCTCTCTCTATATATATATTAATATTATATGTATATATATATTTATGTATGTATGTGTGTGTGGTGTGTGTGTGTGTGTGTTTGTTTGTTGTGTGTCTGTGTTTATCCTCCAACATCGCTTGACAACCGATTTGTGGTGTGTTACGTCCGCGTAACTTAGCGGTTCGGCAAAAGTGACCGATATAATAAGTACTAGGCTTACAAAGAATAAGTCCTGGGTTTGATTTGCTCGACTATAGGCAGTGCTCCAGCATGGCCACAATCAAATGAGTGAAACAAATAAAAGATTAAAGAATAAAGAGTATATACGTATGTACGTTTCTGTGGGCGGGTGGATGCTGTTAGGTAGGTAGGTAGGTATGTGTATGTATTGGGTCGGTGCATAATTATTTCGGCTTTTTTTCAACAAACTTTATTCAATAAAAACAATAACAATAATTAACAAAAACATCTTTAAATGACGCTATACCAAACAAATAGTAAGCAGTAATTGAAGTGGATGGTGAATATGCTCCGGAATAATCATTTAAAGATGGTTTTGTTACATGTTGTTATTGTTTCTGATCCCAAAAACTTTTTTGAAAAAAAGCCGCAAAAATTATGCACCAACCCAATATATTTATGTATATGTGTTTGTGTGTGTGTGTGTGTGTGTGTGTGTGTGTGCGTATGTTATGTATGTATATGTGTGTATGCATGTATGCTTGCGTTTGTGTATGTATGTATGTATATATGTATGCATGCATGCATGTATATATGTATGTACGTATGCACGTTCGTAAGTACATACGTACGTACATATGGATGGTTGCTGGTAGGGAGGGATGTATATTTATGTATGTGTGCGTGTGTGTGTGTGTTGTGTGTGTGTTTGTGTGTGTGTGTGTGTGTGTGCGTGTGTGTACATGGGTGGATGAATATCGATATATATACGTAGACTGGGTGAATGAATACTTATATCATTATATTTGCATACATTCATATATTCATGTTCATTTTCGTACATAAATACATTTATTCACACACGTATATGTCTATACACACACGCGCGTGCCCTGTCACAAAACCCACGTTGTGAGGTAAAAATCGAATTAAATTTGCCAGAGGAATAAAATTAAACAAAGATAACAATTGAATGTTAAAAAAAGAATGAAAATAGAAAATGTAATTTAAATTTTATATGTAACTTCATAAATCTAGTATTTACAGAATTTCAATTCGAATTTAAAATTCAATTTCCCCATCTCGACTCCTTTTGTTATTCTGAAAACAATTCTGTTTCATGTATTTGATAAAACAAAATATAACATCAATAAGAAAAACAATAATAATCCTCATCCTTTAAATAAGTAAAAATAACCGGAACTGAAGTATCGGTTGCTTTGAATTTATCTCGCCGAATCTCATACCGAGAGGCAAAAAGTTACGACGATTTCCTCTTCTAATCACGAAAGCCTCAATAACTTTTGATCTAAGGGAAACTACTGCATGCCCTATTATTCCTTGCGGTTATGAGTTCATGTGATTTCCAAGGGAGATAACTAACAAAACCCTATTTAGGCTCAGTTGTAGTTTATGGTTTTTAAATCGGGGCACAGTAGCACAGATGTGTGAGTCTATGGACGGACTATTACCGGAATTGATCATCAGTATATAAATAACTGGTAGTGAATTTCGTGGAGGGGAGAAGAGTGACGTTTAGCTTGGTACGATTTGAACTCAGATCGTAAAGGGGCATAACTAAATCCCTTGAGGTAAATATTTGCGCGTTCGTATCCATTGGATTGAGTTTTTTTCTCCGCGCGCGTTGAGGTAATTTCACTTTGGTTATGATACTAACGCCATTAGGAAGAGCATGCAAGCCACAAAATCACATGTGTGTGTATCTTTGTTGGTACTCAAGTGTGCACAACCCATTTTTTGCCTTTAATCTTTTGTTTCTGTCATTCGACTGCAGCCAAGCTGGGGCACGATCTTGAATGGTTGTAGTCGAACGAATCACACCAATACTTTTTTTCTTTTTTGTAAAGCACGGTTGTTATTCTATGTGTATTTTTGCCGTGCCGCTAATTTATGGGGACGTAAACAAACCAACATCGGTGATCAAGCGTTGGTGGGAGACAAACATAAAGAACAAAGTCACATACACATACGCGCGTGCACACACACAGGCACACATATTCACAAGAACATGCAAGCACTCTCGCGCGCACACTCATATAGACGAGGGGCTTCTTTCAGTTTCCGTCTACCAAATCCACTTAAAAGTCAACCCGAGACTATAGTAGAAGATAGCTACCCAGTGGGTCACGCAGATGCACCAAACCTGGATCATTATGTTTAGGAAGTAGCTTTTTCTTTTTCTTCTTCTTTTCCATCTTTTTTTTTGTTTTTTTTATTAAATTCTGGTACTTATTCTATCGGCTGGTTTATTGAACCGCTAAGTTACAATATCGTAAGAACTTCAACACCGGATGTCAAGCACACACACACACGCGTGTGTATGTGTGTATGTGTGTAGAAAATATACATATCTACATATGTGTGTGTGTGCGTATGTACGTGTGTGGTATGTATATATAGTAAAAATAAAAAACGAAGAACAAATAAAAGGAAAAAAACAACGCGAGGACGTGGTACATGCAAAGCATTAGCAGACGCTCAGGGAAAGAAAGAAAGGTGGTTTTAAGTTTCGAGTAAAGCTCCTCTTCGGAAACAGGAGACAGAGGAAAGTCCAAGAGAAAAGGAAGACGGAGGAAAAGAAATCCCCAGCGATTCACATGTGGTTACATTTAGATATAAATATAGATTGATAGACATGTATGCGTGTGTGTGTGTGTTTGGTAAGAAGCTTGTTTCCCAACCACATGGTACCGGATTCAGTCCCATAGCTGGGACCGTGGGCAGATGTCTTTTACTATAGCCTTGGCCGACGAAAATCAATTGTGGATTTGGTAGACGGAAACTGAAAGAATTCACGTCATATATATATATATATATATATATATATATATATATAGTATATATATATATATATATAATATATATATAGATTATGATTATGTATAGAAGAATAATTAATCAATGAAATTCCAACTTAGTCTGATTTTCACGTTTTGTTATTTGCAAATTTTACAATTTTGCTATTTTATAATATTGAAATAAACTAGTACTTTCATGCGTTACGCAGTTATTCGGTTTATGTAGTTGTCAGTTGATGATTGCGTAACATATGAAAGTACTAGTTTATTTCAATATTGTAAAAATTGTAAATAATTAAACGTCTTCAAGGTCCCACGCTGTGGGGTTGAATCTGTTACCATGTGGTTGGGAAGGAAGCTTCTTACCATACATACACACACACACACACACACACACACACACACACACACTACACAGTTTTCCTCTACTAAATTTACTCACTAGACATTGGTCGTCCGGGGACTATAATATAATATAATATAATATAATATAATATAACATAATATAATATAATAATATAATATAATAAATAATATAATAATATAATATAATAAATGATATAATAATATATAATATAATATAATAGAAGATACCTGTCGTAGATGCCACATAGTGGGACTGAACACGAAACCACATAATTGCAAGACAAATTTCTGAAACACTTACTCATGCCTATATACGCGCGCGAGCACATACACATGTGATTGTGTGTGTGTAAGAGACGACCATTATGTTTTGAGAGACGTTAGAAGGGTCTGAGACAGTAGAAAACCGCTGTTATAAAATAGATTTTCTGCATTTAGTTTCGAACCCCAGTGACCGATGGCGAATATGATTTTGTAATATGTTTCTTTTTTTTTTTGTCGATTTTCTCAGCCGAAGTAGGAATCACTTCATGAATTTATCAATTCAGTCCCCACCAACCCACATTCCACCAGGAAGGAAAATCATCCAAGTTGACGTAATCGTTGTGTTTTCAATACTTTAATCAAAGCTGGAAAAGAATGAGTCTATTATGTTTCAGGGCCTCTGACAGGGAAAGAAATGAAGAAAGTAGGACCCATAGGTCTAATACTGCAGTAGGGAACAGCAAGCAAAGTTATCAGACTGAGATCTGATCCCAATAAAGTAAATTCCCTTTTCTCGGGCATCAATGAGATCGGAGGTTGTCGGATAACTGAATTTTCCGCATATCTGGTCGCCGTTTATAAACTACCTCTGCACCTTACAAAGCTCATTAAAATTTTATATGTGCATCCGTATTATCTTTAGGAGAAAAAATACGTATAATTTACGCGTATAATTTAAAGAACAAGTTTTATAACTTAACGTCGCTAGATGATTGAATTTTCCCTATATCCTATTATCATTTTATCATTTTTTTAAAATTACCGTAGCACCTTACAAAATACATTTAAACTCTCTCTCTCCCAACACACCACATTCATAAATATAAAATAAGAAGCAGAAAGCAGGCGTGGTGTTCAAAGCTTTATGAGATATACACACGTTTCCTCGACGTGCCAAAGTAAATACATAACAGTACTAGAAACATTATACAATTATGCGCTATACCTCGTCATTTACCCGGCAATAAATACCCGATTTTGGTTGCATGTCGCTCTTTACTGTACTCTGTTTTTTATATTACATGGAAAAATGCGAACATTAAAAGTAATATTCTTAAGATTATAAACCTTATATTTTACCTTATAAAATACTGAGAAGGGAGATATATTGGCTGCTATTTTTAGCGTGTCGAACGACCAGGTAGAGGTTCTTTCATTGGTTTGATTGCGTAATGAGATTTTTTTACACATATATGTATAATATGCATATATATCATCGGCAGAAGTTAGAGAAGTTAGAAACCTGAGAGTTTCGTATATTGGCACTTATCAAACACGAATTTGTCCATTGCCACTCTGTAACTTATGGCGAAATAACTTCTAAAACATAAAATTTTGTCAAAAACGTTAAGAGTAAACCCTGTTGTATGTGACATATTGTACTAGTATCGGAAGTTTCAAAGTGTTTAGTTAAAAAAATATTAAATAATCTATACGTCAAATTGAATAGATCCGAAATGGATAAAAAGCAAAGTTGACCTGAGCAGAATTTGAACTCAAAGCTTAAACACAGGAGAAATACCTATTTCTTTACTACCCAAAAGGGAGCTAAACACAGAGAGGACATACAAGGACTGACAAATGGATTAAGTCGATTACATCGACCCCAATAAAGCAACTGGTACTTTATTTATCGACCCCGAAAGGATGAAAGGCAAAGTCGACCGCGGCAGAATTTGAACTCAGACCGTAACGGCAGACGAAATACCGCTAAGTATTTCGCCCGGCGTGCTAACGTTTCTGCCAGCTCGTCGCCTTTGAACTTGAACATTCATTTTAGCAATATATTCTTTTATATTTTTATTCATTAGCGTTACTCCCTTACTCTCTTACACGAAATTTTGTGGTATTTCACCCCATAGCTTTTCTTCTACTAATTTTTGTTCAATGCGACTAACGACTCTGAATTTCTCATACATTTTTCTATCATTTAAGCATAAGAAAAATATACTTTTATTTTAAAATTAAAAAGTTTATTTTAATTGAAGGTGAATAGGTGCCTTACTGCCCACCCCCACCATGAGGTCACAGATATTTTGATGTAACTTTTTTTTTTCTTCTGAACTAAATCTCAAACTATTTATGCCAAAGTGTAGCTGAGGAGGTGTCCTCTTGAAGACTTTTAACAGTTTGCAATTTCGTTGAAAACCGAATTAGTGGGGAAGCTTGGAAGTTGCTGCGATTTACGAAGTGGTGGACTGAAGAATATATTCAACCACTACCGTGGTTGAATGATATATGTATAACTCTTAAGTTTGCTTCAGCTTTAAAGTTGCGGTCATTCCGGGGTACCACCGTTGGTTTTAAAAATAGAAATGTATACATACATACATACATACATACACATACATACATACATACATACGTACACACACACACACATACACACACACACACACAGACGCACACACACATAAATATATACATGGTCACTTCAAAACAACACTCGATCCAATAATACGATTTACAAATTCTATGCTTGGAATGGCCAATTTTAAATACTATTGGAACTTACACATAAGGTACAAGAAACTTATATGTATACTATTCTACCTAAATAATGGAACTGCATATACAATATCCTTGCATATTTCACGTCTGTTTTCATTCCTCCACTTCACTCGCTATTTCATATCTTCTCTAGAATAACTATTGCTTAACCATTTTCTCGCACGGTCTCCGATGAAGGGATATATAAAATATCCCGGAAACAACTGTAATACTTTCTCTTTATAAATGTTCTGAAATCTTTCACAGCCTTGGATTTTTTCTTCTTTTAATTTTAAATATATATATATATATATTATATATATATATATATATATATATTATATATATATATATATATATATATATATATATATGAAAACTTACTTGGAGAAAAGAAACGAAACGACGCCGAGGGCGCTCAGTCATGTAAAATTCCTGCAAAAGAATTAATATTAAAATTATTGTATTGTTTTTACGTCCTGTTCTTGTCACTTTTTTTTCTTTCCTTGTTTTACCCATCTGCAAAAGAATTTTATTTAATTCTTTTGCAGGAAGGACTGCTTCGACCGGATCGTGTTCTGTTCTTACCTTCGAAACAGGCATTGAGTCGAACCAGGGACAGGTGATGACGGGGAATATTCCTTGTATTGTTTGTCTTGTACTCTGTTTTTTCGTTGTTAAAAAAAGTCCGTTTCCTAGTTTGTTTTTATGCTTTCGTTTCTCGTTGTGTTCTGCGGTTATTTGTGGTGTCCTGTACTCATATATATATATTACTCTTTACTCTTTACTCTTTTACTTGTTTCAGTCATTTGACTGCGGCCATGCTGGAGCACCGCCTTTAATCGAGCAACTCGACCCCGGGACTTATTCTTTTGTAAGCCCAGTACTTATTCTATCGGTCTCTTTTGCCGAACCGCTAAGTTACGGGGACATAAACACACCAGCATCGGTTGTCAAGCAATGCTAGGGGGACAAACACAGACACACAAACACACACACGCATATATATATATATACATATATACGACGGGCTTCTTTCAGTTTCCGCCTACCAAATCCACTCACAAGGCTTTGGTCGGCCCGAGGCTATAGTAGAAGACATTTGCCCAAGGTGCCACGCAGTGGGACTGAACCCGGAACCATGTGGTTGGTAAGCAAGCTACATACCACACAGCCACTCCTGCGCCATATATATATATATATATGCATGTATATATACATATAGATGTAGGTACGTACATATATGTATGTATGTATGCATATATTTTATTTATTAATTATATATATATATATATATATATATGCACACACACACACACACACACACACACACACACATATATATATATATATATTGAGTATCGGATAAAAGAGAGTTTACTGTATGCGAAACAGTGGGCAAAAACTAAGGACCAGGAACTGATGTTGAACTGGGGCACGGATTAATAACAATGACGCAATTCTATACGACGGGCTTATGTTTTCTGTCGACTTAGTTTCTCACGTAGGGCATTGACCGATCTGAAACTGGGGTGAGAGCCACTTGCCCGATGTGCCGTACAGTAGTTATAGATCCCAAAAACCAAACACGGGAAAAAGATAACCTACTGGCGTCTCTGAGCTTTTCCCCTAAGTTCATTTTTATTTCATTTTGGTATCTGGTTTGCAAGATTCTTTATGTGAATTCGTGTGTTGAAACAAATTTTGTTGTGCCTGGGGAGAGTCATACTGCCTTAATATATTTAACACACTCACCGGTTCAGTTTCCACTCATTTATTAGTTACTTTTTTTGGCGTCTTCCAAAAATTTTCGTTGCTTTTGCACCCTCGTCAATGGATGTCATTTCTGTCCGTTATTGGTGACAGCAGTTACACAGCTCCGATATCGGACAGAGTCGACGTCAATTGAAATGGTCGCAAAAGCAACGGAAACTTTTAGAACACACAAAAAATAATAAATAAATGAGTGGATACAGCAACATTTTTATTGAAATTATGCAAATTACCTAGGCCATGAATGTGTTCTACACTTTTTGTATAACTCTAAGTCCCATGTCTACTGGAAATAATACTGAACAATTGCTGTGCTGATGATGGCTTTTGAGCAAGAAACATGTGTCAACAACTGTCTTCTTATCTCCAGACAAGTAGCCTGTCATTTTTCTTAATGACATATCAGTTTTGGAGAATATTTGATTCTTTTGATTATCTCCCCTCCCCAAGGAGGGCGAGCACATCTAAGGAAAAACCGGCGAGTGAAGGCTGCTTTAAAAAGTTTAAGAAGCGTTAGAATTTGCACAGCATAAAAACAACTAGTAAAGCTGCCAGTGTTGATATAAAGGTTTCTACAAATTATCCCAAGTAGGTTTTAATTAGCATTTGGTTATTACGATACATCCTCTAGACAAGGAGATAATTTCAATAAATCAAGAATTTTTTTATTGTTTGGTATTTAATACACTTTATTTTGTCCAAGTTATTAACCACACACTATGTTGGCGTTTCGGTAAAACGGAAAATAATATGATGCAGGAATTTACAGTACCTGAGTAAATATCTAAAAGTCGTTATTCCCGTGTCCTTGCGGTGCGTGTTTAATTTACGACGTCAGCACGTCAGCAGAAGCACCCTTTAAATTACTAACAATAAATTGAAAAAAAAAAACAAAAAACAAAAAAAAACAGCAATATACTATGCTAATTCAATACACTGTTTCGCTTTCTCGTCAATAATTGGCCTTGTGTTTTAGTTGAACATAAATATAGAAACATGATTTATCTACCATCTTTTGTTACTTTACATCCCATTTAACAATGTATGAGAACAAAGAACCATGCTTGTTTAAAAATATAAACCTTTTAAATTTCTTTTGTTTCCTTTCTTCAATTAAGTGTATAACAATACCAAAATATATGGTAACCCTTTCATTGAAGAACTCATTATTGTAAACTATAATTTTGTAACGTAATATTACGATGTAAAAATATATCTATCTAAACAGCTCATCTCCCGCCTTCTCTATCTGTTTCCCTCCCTCTATACTTACCATTCTCTCCATCATTCACTCTCTCTGCCTCTGTCTCCTGTCTCTCTCTCTCTCTCTCTCTCTCTCTCTCTCTCTCTATATATATATATATATATATATATATAGCGTAGGAGTGGCTCTGTGGTAAGTAGTTTGCTTACGAACCACATGGTTCCGGGTTCGGTCTCACTGCGTGGCATCTTGGGCAAGTGTCGTTGGGCAAGTGTCGTCTACAATAGCCTCGGGCTGACCAAAGCATTGTGAGTGGATTTGGTTGACGGAAACTGAAAGAAGCCTGTCGTATATATGTATATATGTATATATGTATGTGGGTGTGTATATGTTTGTATGTCTGTGTTTGACCCCTCAACATCATTTGACAACCGATGCTGGTGTGTTTACGTCCCCGTAACTTAGCGGTTCGACAAAAGAGACCGATAGAGTAAGTACTAGGCTTACAAAGAATTAGTCCTGGGGTTGATTTGCTCGACTAAAGGCGGCGCTCCAGCATGGCCTCAGTCAAATCACTGAAACAAGTAAAAGAGCAAAAGAGTAAAGAGTATATATATATATATATATATATATATATATATTAATAGTTTCTGTTGATTCACATGAAGCGATAAATTACAGGAGTCAATACAAATGTATATTGGTTTCAAATTTTGGCACAACGCCAGAAAAGTTCGGAGGAGTGGGTAAGTCAATTACATTGTCGCCAGTGTTCAACTGGTAGTTAGTTTATCTACTCTGAAAGGATGAAAGACAAAGCCAGCCTCGGCGGAATTTGAGATCAAAACGTAGAGACATATGCGTAAAAACGGATGAAATGTTGCTAAGTATCTTCCCCGGCGTGCTAACGATTCGGACAGCACGTCGCCTTTGTGTTCTTTTATATATTATGTTTGTAAATATGTATGTACCTAGGTTTATATGCATGTACCCTTCTCTCTCTCCCTCTCTGCACACACACACACACACACACACACACACATGCACAACTTCTTTGCTCCAGCCAATGGATCAATGTATGATAACTAACTTCCAGGCATATTATCCGAGAACTTTCAAACAATTAAAGAGATCAATTGACAGGCAGGATAAAACCTCTCTCTCCCTCTCTGCACACTCTCTGTCACACACACACACAGTTGAAATTTATAGAAAAACAAAAGACGAAGACAGGTGTATGAACAACAAGCAAGTTTATTAGTTTGACGCTCGGGAAAACGAAAAAGTCTCTTACATTTCGAGCCTACGCTCTTCAACAGAAAGGAATAAGAGGAAACAAACAGAGAGAGAATGAAAAACACTTGCAGATTTCGGCGGTCAAGCATGGCGAATATATATGTATAATGTGAGCAAAAGTGTACGTGCGCTGCTATACTCTCCCTTCCTTCCACGTGACCGATGTTCGGCTAAGCATGATCTTTCTTGGCTGGATCGCTGGCCGTTAAGCATCTCTTATATTCATGACTCCTGACAACTATCTCTTATGTTCATCTCATGTTCCCGCCTCATAACTTTCATTCCACACACGCCAGCTCAATTTAATTCCTCGAAAGACACCCGTTGATATTTTCTTGTTATTCATATTTATAATTGTGTAATGTTTTCTCCGTCTTTTTATCATCTATCTGTCTGGATGCTTTATTGTCGCCTGTTACTTTCTTGCTCCATCTTTTTGATACACACACACATATCTTTATATATATAAAACTGAGAATGTGTGTGTGTCTGTCTGTCTGTGTGTTTCCCTAAAACTTGAGAACTCCACAACCAATTTCATTCAAATTTTACACATGCTTTACTTAGGGTCCACGTAGTTTCATGGGCAAAAAAAATGTTCAATTTCTTGCCTAGAGCGAGCCCATAGCAATATAATATCTTCTCCACTATTTCAATATTACGTGTTAAAAGTGAAACAAAAATATTTCTCTATTTTATGTCAGAGCTTTCACTTAACAAATAAAAATAATAATAACATTGAATTATTGTAGTAAGTAATAATTAAAATCAAAAAAGTATGATATAAGAAAAATAGCAATTGGTATAAAATTGCATCAATGATTTGACTTGAAAAGTGGTTTCACATGAATGGGAATTAAATTAAAAATAAAATTAGCGTGCAAAAATGGAATAGTCCAGATGGATAATAAAAAATTAAATTAATGACTATTGTCTATAAAGTGTAGATGTATATATATAGATGTACATGTAATATGTACACATATATATACACATATATACATGCACTAGTACTATGACCCGGCAACGACGGGTCTTTAATGCTAGTATATATATATATATATATATAAGAAGATTTGAACACATGGAGGAAAGCACCTTTGAAAAATTTCTTGGTGCGACTATGAAAGATATCTAATCAGAGGCGATAAATTCTCCACAATAGAAGCAAGGTACAAGTCAACGGAGCGTGCAAGGGAGTACTCAACTCGAACTTGCAAAGTGGAAATATTTTATTTTTACCTTTATATCTGAGACGTAGGACGTCCCATAAAAAAATTTAAAATGCACCCCCTCCCCAGAAGAAGAGGTAGGCTGGATTGTAGCCACACTTCTATACAAAAGGGAGGACAAGATACAATTGATCGAAATTTCAAGAGACGGGCTAACAGTTCCAGTCTGTTATATATTTTGAGTATTGTTATCACTAGTGATATCAAGATATAACTTTGTATTTTGCATTTTATGTGAAGATGTATATATATAGATGTACATGTAATATGTACACATATATATACACATATATACATGCACTAGTACTATGACCCGGCAACGACGGGTCTTTAATGCTAGTATATATATTATATAGATATATATATATATATATATATATAATATATATATATATCACCGTGATCACCGTGACCGACCAGGCTATCAGATGTTGCTACACATCGCTGGTCACGTACATCTGTTGATTTATGTCAGACGAAAGAGAGAGAGAGAGAGAGAGAGAGAGAGAGAGAGAGAGAGAGAGAGAGAGAAAGGGGAGTGCTCAATATATATATTTAGAGGATATGATTTTCTTATATTGAAACTGAATCAATCTGAAAGTTTATTTCGTGATTCGAGTTTCATGACACTGCGATCTTCAGTTTTATGGTAAGAGAGTGTATTGTACTACATTTATACACCCCAAAAAATTGAAAGACTCTAATGAAAAGCTTTTTTTCCCGTATAGTAAAGGCTGGTTTAAGAGATTTAAGAAACGCTAGAATTTGCACAACCTAGAAATTACTAGTGAAGCCACCAATGTTGATACAAAGACTATAACTAATTATCTGAGTAGGTAAAAATAATTATTGATGAATATACAAAATATAAGCTAATATATACAATGTTTAGGAAACTGTACTTTTCTTGTAGCGCATGCCTGAGAGAGCTTTTATTTCAATACCAGGATTTAAAGTTTTCAAAAATCATACTTCGAGGAAATATCACTAGTGATATGAAATTAAAATCTCCACTCGTACATGACGCTAAAAGTACAAGGGTTTTCAAGGGTTACGAAAATTTAACCTGCCTCTGGTTTGGCATTCAAATACAAAGACATGGATGACTAAGACACTTTTTAAAGAGTGGTTCACAAACATTTTTGTCGTGATATAGAAAGGTACAGTGCCAGATATTTCCAACAAAGCATTGCTCCTTTTAGGCAATGCACCTAGTCACGTTGTTGTTTTTTTGTTTGTTCCTTCTCGAGCCACGCCTGACTCATAAGGGCCGGTTTCCCGATTTTCTTGGCGTATAGGTTCTCCACCTGGATGGGACACCAGTGAGCTGCAAGATGCAGGAGGAAAGAGTGAGAGAAAGTTGTGGCGAAAGAGTCAGCAGATGTTCGCCATTACCTTCTGCCGGAGCCGCGTGGAGCTTAGGTGTTTCGCTTATAAACACATACATCGCCGGTCTGAGCTTCGAACCCGCGATCCCTCGACCGCGAGTCCGCTGCTCTAACCGCTAGGCCATGTGCTTCCACACCTGGTCATGTAGTAAACTTAAATGAGCTTTTTGATAATGTGAAAGTAGAGCATATCTCCAAGAATATAACTTCATTGCTCCAGCCAATGGATCAATGTGTGATAACTAGCTCCCAGGCATTATTATCTGAGAACTTTCAAACAATTAAAGAGATCAATTGATAGGAAGGATAAAACCTAAAGTTAGAGACTTC
Source organism: Octopus sinensis (assembly GCF_006345805.1). Classification (NCBI taxonomy): domain Eukaryota; kingdom Metazoa; phylum Mollusca; class Cephalopoda; order Octopoda; family Octopodidae; genus Octopus; species Octopus sinensis. The sequence continues at coordinate 6,830 of NW_021836742.1, read as the reverse complement.
CGGACGAAGCTCAACATAATGGATATTGCGGATAACATTGTTGAGTCACGGATAAAGTAAAATCTACAATTTTGAATGGTATTTGAAAAAATATATGGTCAAACTGTACCCATGACTACAAATCTTCCACAAGCAGAAAGTCTGCATCAAATTGAGTAAAATATTGTAACATTTGCAAATGATGAAGAGTTTCAACAAGATGTATAGGATGACGCAGTTGAGTTGTTAGTGTCCCATTAAGAAAATCGATCTAACGAGGATTTGATGCAGTTGGGACGAAAGCAAGCTGAGAACATAGGAATTCCACCAACTCCACTTACATTGACTGCAAAGAGTATGGCTAAACGTTTGGCACTTGTTGAAGAAGGCCAGGAAGTTTTTACTGGTAACAACACGAAATATGACGATAATAAAGATACACATAGAGTTTTACAAAGTACTCATTTCCTATTCTGAGCTGTACAAAGATGATGCACCATAAACATCAAACAATTTTAGATGAGTTCATTACCCCTCAAATAGATGCTGATGACGACTAACTATAAGATAGGTCATCACTATCTCAATAACTCTTACTCCATCACCGTCCCTGACACACTAGTAAAAAAAAATATACCCTATCATGATTCTCTGATTTTCAAAAGTTAAGATAAAAAAACGTGGAGCAATACTGCAAGACAGTTGCAGCATAGCTCCACGTCTTCCTCTCTCGACTTTTGAAAATCGGAGAAATGTGTGAAACCGGCAAAGTCTTTAAGAATTTTTCCAATAAGAAAATCTAAACGAATCCTCACGCATTTTCAAATTCTTCATATATATATATATATATATATATATATATATATAATATATATCTTCCGATGGTCGTCCCTTGTGTGCTCCAATGATTCCGAGGGTGATGCTGTCCGGAGTCTTAGAATCCTGGTCGGCCATCCATGACGGCAAGGTCGAGGATGAGGTCCCAGACTAAACACGACCAAACACCAACACACACCAACACACACGCACACACACACACACACACAACACACACACACACACACACACACACACACACACATACACACACATACACACACATACACACACACACAAGGCTTAGCAACAATAACTCACAACGATGTGGCCCATTCTCTTAAATGAAGGAACTGGACTCAGGATGGTTTCATGGCACAATGACGTCATGTATTATTAGTTATAATACGTTTATTTAAACAGAATGCCCACAGTCATTATTTAATTTCTCTGTAGAAATTCTGGAAGACGCTTTTGTCGTCGCACGTCTCGTTTATTTTATATTATCTGTGTATTGGTGTACATCTTGAATGCTTTTAGAGTGTGTGTGTGAGTGTGAGTGTGTGAGTGTGTGTGCGTGCGTGTGTGCGTCTGTATGTGCGTCTGTGTGTGTGTGTGCGTGTGTGTGAGTGTGTGTGTAGGTGTGTGTATGTGCGTGTATGTATGTGTAGGCGTACGAGAGGGGAAGGAGGGAGGTGATAGAGGGAGGAAAGAAGAGAGAGGGATGGAGGGAGAGTGAAGGGGAGGAAGAAAGAGGGAGGGAAAGAGGGAGAGAGGGAGGAAGAGGGAAAGTAAAGGTGCGCTAGTACCCACTTGATTATTCAATTGCCATTATGTGTGTGTACATGTATGCATACATGTAAGCAGACAAGTATACACACACACAACACACATACACACACACACATACACATTGAGAACCCAAGAAACACGCACTATGAGAGACTGTGAGAGACAGTGAGAGAGAGAGAGTGAGAGAGAGTGAAAGGGTGAGACAGAGAGAGAGAGAGAGTGAGAGAGAGAGGAGAGGATGGTAGTGAGACACAGTGAGAGAGAGAGAGGAGAGAAGAGTGCATGAAGAGAGAGAGAGAGAGAGAGTGAGAGAGAGTGAGAGGAGAGAGTGAAGAGAGAGAGAGTGAGAGAGAGAGAGATGAGAGAGGAGAGTGAGAGAGTGGAGAGAGTGATGAGGGAGAAAGAAGAGACAGAGAGAAGAGAAGAAGAGAGAGAGAAGAGAGAAAGAGAAAGAGAAAGGAAAGGAGAGAGAGAAAAAGAATAAAAGTGAGAGAGAGAGAGAGAGAGAGAGAGAGGAGAAGGAACAGAAAGAATAAAAGAGCGAGAGAGAGAAGAGAGAGAGATAGAGGAGAGAAATAGAGAGAGAGAGAGAGAGAGGAGAGAGAGAGATGAGAGAGAGAGAGAGAGAGAGAGTGAGCAGACAGCCAACCATGCAGATATGCTGTATACAACGTCAGATATCCACTTAAATCGAAGTGAAAAGTAATATTTTTATAAATTTCCTTGTCACAGTTCATCAATATCAGAATGTGTAACAGCTTCTTTTAATTCATTTGTGTTTGAATGAATTCTGTACATTAAACTTGCAAACCACCTCCTACGCGAGCTGCCGCTCTGCCATCCGCCAAAAACACGCAAACACACATAGATGGACGCATACAAATACATAGCAGACATATATCCACGCATACACACGTATATACACATGAGTACATCAGATATCATTCATGTGGCTTGGTATGGACGTATGTATTATCATATATTGGTATCACCCTTCCGCTAAATAACCCCGTTTTGGCTGCGCTAAACAGTTGCGCAATGCTGGCGGGCAAGAATAAACATGACGTCGAGACGTTTGCCTCTAATTCACACGGTTTCGAATTCAGATAAAAGTAATGAAGATTTTTACTCATTATTACTCCTTTACTTGTTTCAGTCATTTGACTGCGGCCATGCTGGAGCACCGCCTTTAGTCGAACAAATCGACCCCAGGACTTATTCTTTGTAAGCTTAGTAGTTATTCTATCGGTCACTTTTGCCGAACCTCTAGGTTACGGGGACGTAAACACACCAGCATCGGTTGTCAATCGATGTTTGGGGAACAAACACAGACACACAAACACACACACACACACACGCACACACACACACACACGCAACACACACACACAACGCACACACACACACCAACACATATATATATATATATATATATATATATATATATATATATATATATATATATATATACGACGGGCTTCTTTCAGTTTCCGTCTACCAAATCCACTCACAAGGCTGTGGTCGGCCTGAGGCTATACTAGAAGACACTTGCCTAAAGTGCCACGCAGTGGGACTGAACCCGGAACCATGTGGTTCATAAGCACGCTGGTTACCACACAGCCATTCCTACGCCTATACTTACCACACACCCACAGACAAGCTCAAATTTAACGTCTTGTATTGTAGTTTCGAGTTGAATAATAGCTCATACCTCATGAACGGAACTTGCCGCATGTATCTTTTATTTGATTCAGTCATTAGACAGTGGCCATGCTGGAGCACCGCCTTGAAGAATTTTAGCCGAATGAATCAATCCAGTACTTTATTTTTCCAAGTACTGGTACTTATCGGTCTTTTTTGCTGAACCGATAAGTTACAAGGACGTAAACACACCACCATCGGTTGTCAAGCAATGGTAGGGGACAAACACAAGGGCACACATACATACATACATACATACATACATACATACATACATACATACATACATACGTACACAAGTGCACATACACACACACACAAATGCACACACATACATTTTCAATTTCCACTCAGTAGGCTTTGGTCGACTCGTGGCTATAGTTGAAGATTCTTGATCAAGTTGCCCTGCAGTGAGACTGAACCCGGAATCCTGTCATTGGGAAGCAAGCTTCTTACTACACAGCCACGCCTGGCTTACACAAACACACACACATACACACATATGTATGTATTATGTATGTATGTGTTAATATTTGCATGGACTCATCTTGGATTATAACCCTTTATATACGATATACATGTATGCATGTCTGTGTAAGTATGTGTGTGCATATGTATATATGTACGCTCGCACACATATACTCATATGTATGCGTATATACTTATCTGTGTATGTGTGTGTACAGATATGTATTAGTAGTTAAGGCGTCAGGAAAAAGTGGGAGTGGCTTTAATGCGACAAAATCTCTATATGTACATGCATATTTATGACAGTAAATATAAGATGGCTATAAAATAGCTGATAAGCGATTTAAATGTGAGGAGAAGATAATTATAGCAGTGATAAAACAACTGACAGTTATAAAATACATTAAATGAGATGAAAATAAAGGAGTCAATAAAAGGAAATAAAAATGCGATTGTTATAAAAGAACCGAGGAAAACAATAAAATAAAGGAAACTAGCGATATTGGGCTAGGTACTTATTAATCCCGAATTTAAAGAGAGCAACTTCATATTCTACAGGAAAACAACGGCGGTAGATAGATAGATAGATAGATAGATAGATAGATAGATAGATAGATAGATAGATAGATAGATAGATAGATAGATAGATAAATAGAGGTTGAAGGGAGAGAGAAGGATGGTGAGGGAAAGAGAAAGAGAGAACGTTTACTCCATAATTGAGATGCTCAGGAAAAAATAAGAATTTGTGAATGGAATTTAGAGTAGTTCAAGGAGTTATCAAAGGGTGCATGGATGTAATTCGCAAAAATTTGGCAAACCAAATTCTTATGAAATATTCACGAATTAGCAGTACCAGGAAATGAAACTTATACAAGCATTCACGCTGGAAGTAGCCGTAGAGCAACATACCGTCGCTGATAGAATGGACTCCAAAGATGAAAATAGCCAACCACAAACAAGACAATTCATGCAATTCTCCCTCTCAAAAAGCAATATATATATATATATATAGATATATATATATATATATATAATATAATATTATATATATATATAATAAAGAATACCAAAAAAAATGGGACAAGAACGCAAAACATCAAGACACTTAGATGATACAAAAAAGGAACAACAAAACATCCAGACAGACGATACAAAGAAAACAAGGACGGGTCATTCGGAGTTTTCTTTCTTCAGTCGAGTTCCAGATTATCTTTGCAATTTCGGCTGGTTATACTCGAGATTGCTCCAATGTGACGAGCCCCAAGGAAAAAACTAAGCTAAGAGCATTAGATTCCTTGGAAGAAAGCAGCGAATGTATACGAAAATAAGGACGGGAAAAACGGACAAATGGTACACAAATACAAATGCATAAAGGACAAACAATAGGTTGTATTTCGACTAAGGGACGAATTAAATTAGGCTGGCGTGTGTTGAAGTAAAGCCTTACGGCAGGGACATAAGGATGGCAGGCATAGGGAGGAATATAGATTGTGCATGGATGGTAGTCGAACCAAGAAAGAAAGGTCAGGCTTGGTCGAACACCGGTCACATGGAGAGAGAAGAGAGAGAGGTGAGAGAGCAGAGGCAGAGGAGAGGGGAATTAGGGAGGGACGAGGAAAACATGAAGGACAGGGAGAAGAAGTGAGAAGTGGAGGGAGGAGGGAGTGATGATGAAGATATATATATATATAAGAGAAAAGTCAGTAAAAATAATCTTATTGGGTTTAAAATTCTGTTACCACAGAGTACTCCACTACCACCACCACCACTACCAACGACAACAATAATAAAGGTGATGATAATGGTGATGATGATAATTCAAATGTAAGAATCCCTGGGAAATGTTTACAATATTTCTTATTTATTTATTGCTCACTAGGGGCTAAACATAGAGGGGACAAACAAGGTCAGACAAAGGGATTAAGTCGATTAGATCGACCCCAGTGCGTAACAGGTACTTAATTTATCAACCCTGAAAGGATGAAAGGCAAAGTCGACCTCGGTGGATTTTGAACTCAGAACGTAACGGCAGACGAAACATCTATTTCTTTACTACCCACAAAGGGCTAAACATAGAGGGGACAAATAAGGACAGACAAACGGATTAAGTCAATTATATCGACCCCAGTGCGTAACTGGTACTTAATTTATCGACCCCGAAAGGATGAAAGGCAAAGTCGACCTCGGCGGAATTTGAACTCAGAATGTAGCGGCAGACGAAATACCGCTAAGTATTTCTAAAATAGCCAAATAATTACTGCTTTGTCCATGGTCAAAATACAGGTCTCTTGACATGTTCATCAAACCGTGACGCCTAAACCCAAACTAATTGACTGAAGTAATTTAGTAAAGCCACACACTGATTGGTCAGAATACAGTTAGCAAAACTTAACATTTGTGAACCTATACAAATGTATTTAAGGCAAACATTTTGGCCATCTCACTACAGTTGTAAATTGTGAAACACAACCGTTACTACTACTACATGAACCTGAAGATTGCATAGTTTAATGAAAGTATTAGTTCAATCAGAACGGACGTTAATATTCTATCATTTCATTATATTATATTACTTACATTATGTTATTATAAAATTGTAAATATATACGGCGACTTTACCCAATCTTGACATACACTATCTAAACATATACATACATATAATGTTATGTAAAATATATATATTATATATATATGTAATATATATATATATATATATCTATATATATATATATATAAAATATATAGACATGTAATATATATATATAAGTATATATATATATATATATGTATGTATGTATGTATGTAGTATGTATGTATGATGTATGTATGTATGTATGTATTAGGTTGTCTCACATGAGTTTATTTGAGTCATCTGTAAATGGATTTTTAATGACTTTCTATGTATATGCTTGTGTTTACTCTTAACTCATTTTCGTTCTAGGACAATACTATTATTCAAAATTACTACTCACAGCTCTTATGGCAATGTTGACCAAACTGAACAATACCGAGTCATTTTCTGGTACGAAACACAAGTTGGGTCACTCTGCCACCGAAGCTCTACGAAATATCAA
>NW_021836741.1:17500-23253 GCF_006345805.1 Octopus sinensis | reverse complement strand
GTAAGAATTGGGTTGGAATGTACATATAAAGTTGGGTCAGAAATAGTTGATTGAGTTTATTGTATGCGTATGAAGGGAATTGCCCCCGGGTAATTTTATGTGGTTAAATGAATACAAACAGTAGGTATAGCATTTGTTTTGCTTTAATATTTCGAAATTTTATATTTAAACGTAAATTTAGGTATGTAAGTTCATACAAATGTTATTTATTCCAGTAGCTTTTTACTGCGGGTGGGCTCACCTTTAGCTCAATTGGTTACTGATTGACTATTGTGACCGAACTAGAGATATGTAGCGTGTTGGTTAAGTGGTTACAATAATATTTCAATGTGGTTTGAGGCAGGCTCACTTCAGTCTGATATGGGGCTGAGTAAACGCAACAAGAACAACAGCAATCAAGAACTAAGATAGCAGAGTGGTATTGTCATCTTAGATAGGGAAAAAAACTCACGTATTGTGGCAGAAATAAATTAGTTAGTAGTAAACGTTAACATATTCTGATTATTAGTGAGAAGAAAGACAGGGCCCTTTAGTAAGGATTCTGAATCTGGAGGAAAGAGCACAAGGAATTAACTTCACAATGGAGATCTGATCCGAATGCTTTTAACAGAATAGATTCTGCTAAAGGCACCCAAAGGCTAGATGATGTAATTCACAAGAACGACAGATTAAGTTTTCCACTGAAGAACTGAAACAATCTCCCCACCCCGACGGCTTCACGCAGTTTCTGTCAAGCAAATTTACCTTGAACGTGCGAGGGAGCTTCTATACACTTATTAGAAATAGTAGCTGAATTTCTCTCATATCAAAAACAACAGTGCTGAAGGGAGTATGCTGCATTATATAATGTTGTCAAGGATGCGTATAGAGGAAAAGACGAGATGGTCATGGCCTTTGGTCATTGGTTTACTCAAAAAAAAAATACTTGGATTAAATAACAAGAACAGCAATGCAAGTTTTTCTCAGAGCACGTGTTGTAAGGTGGGATTAGATTCAGAATGATGGTGATTGCGAAACGAACATTTTAATCACACAGCCACGCATGCAATGTTGCGTAGAAGAATACGCCACTCTACAGTAGATCTTTGGAACTTAAGGTATATATACATTGTTATTCAAATTGTGCTTCTTTAAACTGGAAATAATTTATCCCCATTGTCATCGATGGATGCAGTTATGCAAATATAGGAGAAAAGAAAAGACTTAAGTAATAATATATAATACCTTTTTGAAATTCTTTGTTTGAATCTACTGGGGGAAACAACAAATTGAATGGATAAATATATGCATACATGCATACATAATTATTTACGCAAGAAATATAGACAATGCTGAGTTTAACAATGTTTTCAGTTGATACAAGGATGGAATTTTCTTAAAAGAAATGTCATACAAACACGTTGCTCTTCCAAATCCTTCATTGTCCAACTTGTGACAAATCTCCAAGTGCACTAAACATGCGTTCTTTTTAGCACGTGTAGATCGATGTTTAATTGATGTGGTATGCTATGGCTGTTATTAGGCAGAAGGTCAAGGCCATCATACACAGTACTACATTTGCAAGCGAGCTGTGCCAGCACATGTTTTTCAAAGTTCTGTTTCTTTGTGGACAGGTTCCTCATACAAACATACACACACATAGTCATATATATACATATATATAACATATATATATATAGTATATATATATATATATATTATATATATATAATATAATAATAGGTTACAATTATTCAATAGTCAAGATAAAACTCTGAGTTTCAGATGCCGAAGTTGAAATCCACAACACCATCTCTTCGGTTATCTGGCCATCTGAAAAAAACGCTATGAAAAAATACCGTTATATAAAGGGAAATTACTGTGTTATAATTCCGCTACTATATAAATTAGGTTAAAAGTTCATAGTAAACACGTAAATATGGCTACTCATACGCTCACATGTGCGCTCGCGGACCAACGTGCGTACTTATACGTCACTATGAAAACGTACACATCTTCACTCGCATTTTTCGCCAAATGTATACGCATATATGTACACAAACTCATACACACACACGCGTACCGTAAAAATTCATACATACGTCTATATACGCACAAGCACAAGAAAAAACATGGTTAAAGGTAACAATACAGCAAAAAACAACAATACAGAAAAAAGGAAGTATACAAAGCGTAAAAACCACGTTCATATACGGACATGCCCTTATGCACTCATACACACACACGCCCATATATGTACATACCCGCACATATTTATATACCCATACACACACACGCATACACAAAAAAGGAATATACATATGTCCCCAAAAAACCTTAAAAAATTGTAAAAATACTAAGTAAAAACGTCTATATATATGCACTCTTATGCCCGCGCACACGCACACATCTAAAACTGCCCAGTCATACATATTCACATACGTGTACAAATGAATCTATATGCACGTCTATATAGGCACAGAAAAAAATGCAGGATGGAAGAGTACAGAAAAAATTATTATGTGTGAGAATATAAAAATATATGAAATAATAAAAGGTATAATGAGATAAAAAACTTTTGGGACATAATACAGAAAGCAAGAGTGAAAAAACTACAGAAGGCTTGTTTTATAAGGTTAAAGGATATATTTAAGTCGTTATGTTAGAAAATGCTATTAAATTTTGTGTATAGTAACAGTTTTTGGAGGAAATAACCGGTTCGTGTAAACTTTTCAATTTTTCAAAATACATACAACATACATACATACATACATATATATTATATATATATATATATATATATATATATATATATATATATATAATATATATATATATATATCATAAAACATACATACATACATATTATATATATATATATATATATATATATATATATATATACATACATACATATATAAATACATACAATACATATATATAACATAATAAGACAAAATGAGATCTACAGATGCAAATTACATGCGTGCAAACATGTATTCATATGCTTCGTGTACAGGTACATACGTACACACACTTATACATACATAAATACATAAGTGGATACATGCATGCATTAGGTTATGTACCAACCAGTTTGTACAAAAACCCTAGAATATTCGGTTTCACGGAAGAAGAGCAAAAGAAACTGACGCGGATCCTTCAACTCTAATCTGTTAATGGCACACTGAAGATTTGTAAGACATTCCATCTATCCATCCATCCATCCATCCATCCACGTACATACATACATATATACATACATACATACATACATACATACATACATACATACATACATACATAACTTCATGCATTCATATGCTACACTCTCAGTTTTGACGGCGAAAGTTCCAATAGTTCCATCTACGGAATGGCTTACTCATTGAACTAAATGACAAAGTATTCCAAGGACATGTGCACACTTAACGTAATTTTTAGGGGGAATCAGCCGCTCCTCTGAATTCCTAATACGGACCATGCGACGAGCTTCCAATACGTATATTGTTTTAAAATATTTGTACCTCGAAATTTTGTTTTGATCCAGCTTGTCTGTACAGCATAAAACTGAGTTTATAAACTATTTTAGTTGATACTCTCCGTCTTTGGAATTTAAAATTTTTCTTTGGACGCTAGACATTATTATTAGTGAAAAGAGTACCTAAGTTTCATAATAAAGGGTTAATAGTGGAAACAGGTCAATTTTCAATAAAAATAAGATTTCTAAAATTTATCAAATAATATTTTAAATATTGTTTAAATGGGTTTTATTGTTTAAATGGGTTTTATTATCAAAATATTTATTTCTATGATTATTTAAAAAGTAATAATTTGTAACGAAAACAAGTTAAGAAAAACATATATAGAAATAAATACTGGTTTCAAATTTTGGCACAAGGCCAGCAATAACGAGGGGTGGGGTGAATCAATTATAGTGATCCTCCCCCCAGTGTTTAACTGGTGTTTATCTTATCGACCCTGAAAGAATCAAAAGAAAAATAACCTCGGTGGAATTTGTCCGACGTACTAACTAACGATTCTACGATCTCGTCCCATTATAATGAAAAAATATGGGTTTCAAATTTTGGCACAAGGCCAGCAGGTTCGGAAGAAGGGTTAAGTCGATTTCATCGACCCCAGTACACAGCTGGTACTTACTTTATCGAGCTCCAAAAGGATGAAAGGCAAAAGTCGACTTCAGCAGAATTTGATCAACTATTCTGTCTATATGTCTGTGCACACCTTTGAATGCAGTGTATGCCAGAAGGTTTGCAAATCTAACGGAGGCCTTAAAAGACATTTTAAGATCCACAAAGACCAGAACTTATCTGCAGCTCTTGGTGGTCCAAATCGGATGTGCAATCTTTGTGGGTTGTCTTTTCAGAACATTGCCTGGTTTAAAAAGCCACATCAAATACCATGATGGTTCTAAGGTGTAGGTACAGGAGGGGGTCAAACTCTGCATAAGGAGTACACAACCACCAACCACCATATATATATATAACATCTCTTAATTGTATTTATTCTGTAAGACGTTTGAAGCTGAAGCAGTTTTGCAAGTTTTCGAAAATCTGGACTCATGGTTATTAGAACCAAAAAGATCACCTCTACTTGGAATTCTAAGTGATTGCGAGCTTTTGGTCGTAGGACAGGCACTCAGCTAAATCCTGACTCAACTAGATAAAGAGTAGGAAAGACAATGACAGGTAAATTTATTTGCTGCCAAAGTAATAGGAATTTCACAGCAATTTCACAACTCGTCTACTAGTTACTGAGCCTGCGATTGAATTTATCTCGAGCAGTTTGATCACTCTGCATCTCAGTACGGTTTTATTGTAGTGTGATATTAACAGCATCTGTATTTGCCTCAGATACATCTCTGACCCAACTTGGAATATTCATTTCCAGGAAGTCTTTGAATCTAATTACCATAAGATTGAGGAATTTCTTTAAATGCTCGAACTGAACAAAAGGGCTAGAAAATGCATCAACTCCTTACGCTTTGTATCAATCTGAATAAATAATTAATATGAATAGATAAATTTTTCCTCGGAAGCACTATTATTATTTTTGCCAATTAAAATATTTGTATTTTAACCTCGAAGCCGTTTGTTCAGCATATCTAACTTTACAAATATATTTAAAAGATAGAATATGTTACATTAGCTTGCTACGATGTATTTCTTCTCTAAGAAGAAATAAATCATTTAGAAACGTTGTATCACTGACTCAAAGTTCAACGAAGCGACCCAGGGAATAACCCTTAGGTATTTTTACCAGTTGCATGCACTTCAAAGCATCATCATAATAATTAATTCATACGAGACTTTCCAATGCCAATTTGATACTATGTTTATTAATGATAAATCATTACCTTAGTGTCAAAGGAGTCTATTATTTCTTTTTTCTGTTATGACAGGAATAGATATAGAAGAGAATTCTCTGTATATGTGTGTCTGTGTATGTTTTCGTGTGTAAATTTTCAATGGTTACGGACAGTAATAGAAAATTTGTGTGAGAAAGTGAGTGGCAGTTATGTGAGACACTTCACTGAGCCTGTGGCCTCTCTACCCTATTAACAAATTGCTCTGTGGTTCTAGGCGGGAAACACTACTCTGGGCATTAGTATATTGAGCATTCTCATAAACTCCCATATCTATATTAATTATATGTATATATAGGCGCAGGAGTGGCTGAGTGGTAAGTAGCTTGCTTACCAACCACATGGTTCCAGATTCAGTTCCACTGCGTGGCACCTTGGGCAAGTGTCTTCT
>NW_021836741.1:0-15000 GCF_006345805.1 Octopus sinensis | reverse complement strand
ACGCCGGGCGAAATGCTTTGTGGTATTACGTCTGCCGTTGCGTTCTGAGTTCAAATTCCGCCGAGGTCGACTTTGCCTTTCATCCTTTCGGGGTCGCGACTTAATCCGTTTGTCTGTCCTTGTTTGTCCCCTCTATGTTTAGCCCCTTGTGGGTAATAAAGAAATAGGTATTGGATATATGTTGTGATGGTGTCTTCCTCCTCTTTTCTTTACAGCAAGAATTTCTTCTGGACAGCAGTTCGGATCTCATGACTTTACTCTACATTTCAGACTCCAGCTTCTTTTCCCCTTACGCGGGTAAATAAAGCCTTTAGAATCCCTATTTGTATATTTCCAACATACTCTTTTACTCTTTACTCTTTTACTTGTTTTCAGTCATTTTACTGCGGCCATGCTGGAGCACCGCCTTTAGTCGAGCAAATTCGACCCCGGGACTTATTTTTGTAAGCCCAGTACTTATTTCTATCGTCTCTTTTCCAAACCGCTAAGTGACGGGGACGTAAACACACCAGCATCGGTTGTCAAGCAATGCTAGGGGGGACAAACACAGACACACAAACATACACACAAATACATATATATATACATATATACGACAGGCTTCTTTCAGTTTCCGTCTACCAAATCCACTCACAAGGCATTGGTCGGCCCGGGGCTATAGCAGAAGACACTTGCCTAAGATGCCACGCAGTGGGACTGAACCCAGAACCATGTGGTTGGTAAGCAAGCTACTTACCACACAGCCACTCCTGCGCCTATGTAAAAACATATGTAAAAAAACAAACAAAAAAAACTAACAAAAGATCCGCATTCCGATGTGTGAGTCTATGAGAGTACACAATAAACGAATGTCTAGAGCGGAGTCTCCCTGCCTAGGGATTTAGGAATATTCAGTGGGGCCATAGGAAAATTTGACAATTGAAGGGGTAGTGTACAGACATAATGAAAAGGCCTACACAGCTACCACTTTGTTTTTCCCCAAATTTTCTATTGCTATACACACAATGCCTTTTCTCTCTTAAGTTCCGCTATGACAGAAAATAAAAAGAGGATTCCTTTGACATTTCGATAATAATTTCATTATTGATGAATAAAGTATCAAACAGAAGCCACGTGATGTCATTGAGTTCTTGCAGAAAGACTGGTGCAAGCTGGTCGGTATCTACAGTAGACTAAAAGTTGTTTACGGAGGTAAGGCGGCGAGCTGGCAGAATCGTTAGCACGTCAGGCGAAATGCCTCGCGGTATTTCGGCTGCCGTTACGTTGTGAGTTCAAATTCCGCCGAGGTCGACTTTGCTTTCATCCTTTCGGGCGATAAATTAAGCACCAGTTTACGCACTGGGGTCGATGTAATCGACTTAATACCTATGTCTGTCCTTGTTTGTCCCCTCTGTGTTTAGCCCCTTGTGGGTAATAAAGAAATAGGTAACATTGACAAAAACAATGTACACAGATGAATGGATTTTAAAGAAGGGGAACCAGTATAAACCACTCAGTGGGAGACCATCAACTACGACCATTGGATGAATTATCAGCGAGAGAATGCATTCTGGTGGACAGACAAGTCACAATCTGTGAGCATACTGTTCAACTGGACTCTGGCCAAACATTGCAAAAAAAATTATGGAATATTTTGGGTATCGGAAGGTGTGTGCAAAGTGGCCTACCTCGGCAGTGGATACCCGATTAGGAAGAGAGAAAGAGGGAACTCTGTTTGAAGCGGTTGAAACTATAGAAGACACATTTTGTTTTCCAATCTGGCGATAGGGGATGAAATATGAACGTATCTTTAATGATCCAGAAACGAAGGCTCAAAGCATGGAACGGCGTCACACTTTTTCCCCAAGGAAGTGCAAGAGCCAGCGATAGACACAGAAAATCATAGTGACTGTATTTGGGGATGATAAGAGTGTCAATCTCTTTAATTTTGTAGAACATGGCTGTGGACAGCAATCAGTAAACTGAGTCACTTAAAAAGGCTTAACAAAAACCATTAAGAAGGAAAAGATTGAACAAGAAACTGAAAGACATCAACATCATGACAATGTTTTACTATACAGGCGCAGGAGTGGCTGTGTGGTAAGTAGCTTGCTTCCCAACCACATGGTTCCGGGTTCAGCAGTCCCACTGCGTGACACTTTGGGTAAGTGTCTTCTACTATAGCATCGAGCCGACCAAAGCCTTGTGAGTGGATTTGTAGACGGAAAATGAAAGAAGCCCGTCGTGTATATATATATATATATATATATATATTATATATATATATATCTATATATATATATAATATATATATATATATACTATATATTATAATATATATATATTGTATGTATGTATATATATATAATATATATATATATAATATATATATATATATTGTAAAAAATGAAGTTTGAAAATGCCGCTATATTAGACAAATTTTAATTATGCCAGCAGACGCCGACCGAAAATCATTACTGTTTGCTCCCATGGAACACAAGGTAAAATCTATAATGAACTCCTCGCCTTTTCAAGAACATGAATTTTTTATATTTGACTCTATTGAATGTATGTCACAATTATAAACTATTACATCATACTCTTTAAACATATAGCATGGACTCTCTTTATTATATATAAAAAAAATTTTTTGATAAGTTCGT
The DNA here is from genome assembly GCF_006345805.1 of Octopus sinensis. NCBI lineage: Eukaryota > Metazoa > Mollusca > Cephalopoda > Octopoda > Octopodidae > Octopus > Octopus sinensis. Next base: position 12,358 of record NW_021836741.1, on the reverse strand, counting down.
TATTTCAAGAACCGAAACATGTTAAAATTAAAATTTGTCTAATATAGCGGCATTTTCAAACTTCATTTTTTACAAATATATACCCACGCATATACGAGCTAATCTATTATAGATATATATTATGTATATATAGATATATATATATATATATGTATATATATACTATATACATCTATATATAATATATATATATATATATATATATATATATATATATATATATATATATATATATAATATATGTAGTTATATATATCTATATATATATATATATATAATCTATATATATATATATAGATATATATATATTATATATATATATAATATATTATATATATAGTATGTATATTTTTGGTGTCTGTGTTTGTCCCCCAACATCGCTTGACAAACCGATGCTGGTGTGCTTACGTCCCCGTAACTTAGGCGGTTCGGTAAGAGAGACCGATAAAATAAGTACTAGGCTTGCAAAGAATAAGTCCTGGGGGCCATTTGCTTGACTAAAGGCGGTGCTCCAGCATGGCCACAGTCAAATGACTGAAACAAATAAAATAACAAAAGAATACATATCAGACAAACGGCAAACTGGACTGGTCTACTGTACAGTCTGGTCCTGGCGCCCTACGACTTCCACCTGTGCGGTCCAGTAGAGATAATATGCCTTTGGTCAGGGTCTGTCTCAGAGGTAAGCAACCACCATATCGAAGGCTAACTTCTTTGCTGGCTCATGGAGGTGAGCACTGTGGTGGATGGTAGTTGTATTAATGGCGGCGAGCTGGCAGACACGTTAGCACGCCGGGTGAAATGCTTAGCGGTATTTCGTCTGTCGTTACGTTCTGAGTTCAAATTCCGCCGAGGTTGACTTTGCCTTTCATCCTTTCGGGGTCGATAAATTAGGTACCAGTTACGCACTGGGGTTGATATAATCGACTTAATACCTATGTCTGTCCTTGTTTGTCCCTTCTATGTTTAGCCCCTTGTGTGTAATAAAGAAATATGTATTTCGTCTGCCGTTACGTTCTGAGTTCAAATTTCGTCGAGGTCGACTTTGCCTTTCACCCTTTCGGGCCGATAAATTAAGTACCAGTTACGCACTGGGATTATGTATTCGACTTAATCCGTCTGTCTGTCCTTGTTTGTCTTCTCTGTGTTTAGCGCCTTGTGGGCAATAAAGAAATAGGTAGTTGTGTTAATGGTGTGTCGTAATTGTTTAGTAATAATAATTATTGTTGCTTGTTATCCCCTCTCTTTCTTCACCGATGAGACTTCACATTGTCCACCGATTCCGTTTTTATGTCAGATGCTACATTGTCCACAGATTCCGTTTGTATTCAAGGCAGATTTACCTGCAATTCCGTACTTAGAGAACTCATCGTTGAAATGTGGTAATGGTGAATGTTAAAGTGGTGAAGTTAATATGGTGTTGTTGATGTAGTAGTGGTGGTGTTGGTAGTTGTTACTAGAATAGTGTGGTCGTAGTACACTCGTATTGGTGATAGTGATGATGGCAATGTTGTTGAGGCAACGGTGGCTTGGCTGATGCTTGCGTGGGTGGTCCGATGTTGTGCTGTGTGAAGGCAGAGCGTATGCTAACGCGTCTGCTATAGTTGACAGGAATTACCATTGATATATTTATGATAATTTCAATAATGTTGAAGGAAATGCTAGTAGCTATAGTGACAATGGTAGTTGTAATGGTGATGGTGATGATGATGATGATGATGACAATGGGGATAATGATGGAGATGGTGGTCATGCTGATGGTAATAGTGGTGATAGGGATGATGGTGGTGGTGATGATGGTGATGATGATGATGATGATGATGATGATGAAAATGATGTTGCTGTGGATTGTATCGAAGGTGGTGATAGCGATGACGATAAGGGTGACGGCAATAATGCCAGCGGTGATGGTGATGTCATCGAATTAAGATAATCATAAAAGTGATGATGATGGTAATTATAATGGCGATGTACTGGAATGTTCATCTATAAATAAAGACTTGCTATATGGATTCATTATTTTTCCAGCCATAAGGTACAGACAAGAGAACGAGACATTCATATAAGTATAAATATGAAAAAATAAGAACATTTTTCAAATAAATCACTAAAGAAATAGGTAAATATTTAATATGTCGTATTTTCTAGTGTATAAATATTGCAACAAAGGTTTTTCCTTTTCATTCTTTTAGCTTTGCTCCGTTTTATAAGTCGCACCTCAAAACAGTGGGACTTTTATACGCGTGTAGATATGGTCGGCGGTAGCATTGAAGCATATCGACTAAATCCCTGAGACAGATGATATCTCTCACATGTATTGTCTTTATTTTATCTTTATATATAAAAGTGAAGTTGTGTGTCTGTCTCCTACGATTTAGATTCCTAGCTACTCCCACATTTTGCGGTGCAGTTTAACCAAAACCGGGTATCTTATAGTCGTGATTCATATCGAGCCCTTCTGGGTATTAGCGCGCGTGTACGATTTAAAAAAAATTTACCATCATTTTTTCCCATTTTAATGCATTTTTTCGCTATATATTGGCTATAACTCTCTAAAAATGCTTATATAGTTATTTCCCTTACAAACCCGAGCAACGCCGGGCGATACTGCTAGTACACTATAAAACAGAAAACCTTGCACCAGTCTTTCTGCAAGAACTCAATGACAGAACGTGGCTTCTGCTTATAGGTGTAGGATTAATTGCAGAGTAAATTTCCTATCTCAGCGCGCCAAAGTGAAGGCATTTGAAAAATATACCCCAATATAATTTGTAGAACTTTATACATACTCGATTTCGGTTGAGCGTTCTGTATCCTATTCTGGAAATTATGTTTTGTAAACGACAAACTATGCTGATGATCTTGCAGATATTCACGTGTTCATATACGTAAATATTAACAACTGAAACCAATGGTACATAGGTAATCGTTTTTTTATTTCGTATATTTTCATTTGTCTTGTTGATTTTTACATTTTGTTTTTTGGTGAGATTTTTCTTGAGAACACATTATTCGTGGTTATGGCGATTTGACGTCTATGTTTAGCATAGAGGATGTTCACTTTAGTGGTCATTCCTCAAAATTTTATATATATATATATATACACACACACACTTTAAACACAAGAGATGCTGTCTTTAACAGGCAATTTCTCTTGTGTTTAAATGTACACTATTTTATATTGAGATATATTGTCTATTGACTTTTTATACATGCTAGGCCACTGGTTGTGAAATTTCTAAAAAAAAACTTACTACTCCTATATATATGTAATATATATATATGTATATATGTGTATATATATGTTATATATATATATATTATATAATATATATATATATATATATATATATATATATAGATATGTATATATACTGTTGTGTCTGGGGAGAGTCATTCTCCCTTGGTTTCTTATAATTTAACACACTCACCGGTAAAAATTTTCACTTATTCTTTTCTATTTTTATAAAATTTTCGTTGCATCTTGCAACCTTTTCAATAGAATCTTGCAAACCAAATCCCAAAACGATATATATATTATATATATATATACACCATATATATATATATATATATTATATATATATATATATATACATATATATATAACATATATTATATATGTGCGTATATATGTATAAGTGTGTGCGTGTGTGTGTGTGACTGCGTATGTATAATAAATATATACATATGTCAAACGCACGGACACAAAAACGCTCATAAATAGGCGCAGGCTCGGCTGTCTTGTCAAGGATCACAAGGTTCTGAACAGGCTCCTGCGCACTTTGGGTAACTACTCCTTACTATAGCCACATACCACCAGACTATTTTCTTGTTAGAGAAATGGGTAGATGCAAGTTGTTACCCATCGTGTCGTATCATGTCATATCAAATCATATCATATATAAGGCGGTTTAAAATGCTCAGCGGCATTTCGTCCGTCTTTACGTTCTGAATTCAAAATTCCGCCGAGGTCGACTTTGCCTTTCATCCTTTCAGGTTGAACATAGCCACCAGTCGAATACTGGGGTCGATGTAATCGACTTGCCCCTCCCCTCAAAAATTGCATGTCCAGTGCCAAAATTTGAAAATGTTACACATACACACACACATTCACACACACATTCTTATATATGAAAATAGCAGAAATGGAACGAGAGGACTAAGAGACGGACATTTGAACAATAAGAGAGTATTACAACTGGCAAACAAAAATTCAAAAGATGGTGGATTGATCGACTGCAACCACATAAAGTTGTGCTCCAGCATAGGCGCTCTCCAGTGAGGGAAACAAGTAAAACAGAAAAGAGTGAAGAATATACATACACGGTGAGTGTATATACTCATGCACACAGACATACACACACGCACTTTTACATATTTAAAAATAATAATAAATGCGCCCTTTTAAAGCCTAGCCAGGCTCATGGGCCCGGTTTCCCGGTTTTAATGGCGTATGCGTTCCCAACTGGACGGGACGCCAGTCCATCGCAGCGTTACTCATTTTTGCCAGCTGAGTGGACTGGAGCAACATGAAATGAAGTGTTTTGCTCAAGAACACAATGCGTCGCCTGGTCCAGGAATCGAGACTACAATCTTACGATCATGATGATGACACCCTAACCACTAAGCCACGCGCCTCCACTTTATATATTTACGCATACACATATCCTTGCACGCACGATTCTTATTGGTCAAGCGACCAGCTGAGAGATTATGTCCTGCTATAACAGTATTGTTAGTACTAACTTCCAAGTTTTCGTTTCATTGGTGCTGTGTTGGCAATGACTCGGTAGTCGGTTAATTGATGGGGTAACTTCTCGCGTCTATCTACATTCCTTCCAAGTATTTCTAGTACAATAGGTTCCGATCAAGAGAAATCGTTAAAATGATCTGGTGAGTACCAATTCTGGATCACCGCCTTCAAATGTTTTTATCGAACAAATCGATGTAAATGCTTGTGTTTTTTTAAGTCTGGTACTACCAGTCTCTTTTGTCGAACCGTTAAGTTACAGGGGCGTAAATAGACCAGAGACGGTTGTCAAGCGGGTGGATGTGGGTGAAAAAATACAGACACAAAGACGTACACAAAAGGACACATACGTACATACACACGACAGGATTCAGCACAGTTTCTATCTATCACATTTACTCACAAGAAATAGGTTGGTCCGGGATTATAGCAGAAAGTACTTACCCAAGGTAGCGCGCAGTGACACATTGTTTTAAAGAAAGTTTCTTAACCGCGCAACCATGCCGGCAAAAAGAAAAAAACTCTTCAGATGCCGAATCTGCAACGCGGTTTCGAACTTAGGCAGAAGGTTTGTTTCACTTCGTTGAACTTTTTTCAGCTAACTTACACTATGTAAGAATTCATGAATATCATAACCCTCCAAAGGAAATTCCAGATTTGCCCTGATTGAAAATAGCAGTCAAATCTTCAATTCTCACCTTACCGTCTTCATAAGGAGGGACACATTGAATACTTTAATCTGGGGAACATAATACCTGGAAACATACCGGATGGTCATGAATGGAATGTCTTTGAGCATAGGTTGGCATAATCAGGCTATGAAGTTGAAAAAATAAAAAAATAAAACATTAATGTCGCCATGTAATCGCCCTTCTTCATGACGTATTAAAAGAGGATGGAAAATAAATCAAAGATTTCACTTAGGAATACTTTGAAATATTTTACTATGAACTAAACGACCTTCTTAATTAGATCTCAGAAAGAATTTATTTAATCATTCGCCTACATATTTTTAGGTAATTCTTGGCTTCTCAGAAAACTTCAGTTACACAACAGCTATAATTTAGACAATCGTCTAATAAAATTTTTCTAATAAAAATAATATGCATTTTACTGCGTATTAATAGAAATCGTCAATCGTTTTTATTTCCTTTAATCTACACACAGAGCATTGTGTTGATGGAGTCGGTAAAATAACAGCCAACAACAGGGATCAATAACACTGATTATACTTTTTTCCGAAAATGTTTAGCATTGTGTCTAGCTTAGATATCCTTATCATTTAAGAAGAATTAGAGCAGTGGTTTGGCGAAATCATTGAAAAAAAATGTCTTGCGTTATTCATTCCGGCTTATTAGGTTCTAAGCTCAATCCCGTCGAGGTCGGCTTTGCCTTTCATTTATCAGGGGTCGATACAACAAGGTACCAATCAGGTACTGGGATCGATGTAATTGTCTAACCCACCTTCCACTGTTATTTATGACAGCGTTCATGCGTTTGTACTGGTTTTAGCCTTAGGGTTTTAGGGTGAGGGTTTTAGGGTGAGGGTTTTAGGGTGAGGGTTTTAGGGTGAGGGTTTTAGGTTAGGGTTTTAGAGTTAGGGTTAGGGTTAAGGCTTTAGGGTTAGGGTTTTAGGGTTAGGATTGGGGTTTTAGGGTTAGGGAGTTAGGATTAGGGTTTTAGAGTTAAGGTTAGGGTTAGGAATTTAGGGTTAAAGTTACGGAAAAAGTGAAAAATGAAGAAATTGGAGAGGGAGGAGGGGATGGAGGGGTTAGCAAAAAAGTCTTTCCGAAAATAGTAGCTGAAAAACAGGAAAAAACCTAAAAGCAGTAGAAATGCCCGAACGATTAGGGTGGTGCCATGAAGTAAACATGCTTCAGATACTCTCGTTTATTCATACAAACGTAATTGAGATGAAATATGTCATAAATAACAGTGACAAACGAAATATACACCGCCGGAAGTTGTTGTTGACAAACAACAGCAGTAATTTTATTCAGCTGAATACACGTCATTGATTGGTTGAAATTACCGAAATACGACAACTTTAACACGAAATAACTTTGAAAATACAAACATTTCTTAACAACACTAAAAGTAAAAGATGTTTTATATGACACATTCTACCAGTGTCCGAAGTTTGAAAGTGTTTAGTTACCAAAAATTAATTTCTCGATCTGCCGTTCAAAAGGAAAAGATCATGTTATAATAACTGTTCCTAATTTAGACATAAGATCAGAAATTTTGAGGGGATGGGTTAGTTGACACCCTTGACCCTGGAACATAACTGATATTTAATTTATCGACCGAAAAGTGATGGGAGAAAGTTGATTTTAAACCGAAGACTTTGCTTAGATACTTGCAACAGTGTGTACCTCGCTAAAGACATCGAAGGATAGGTGGAAATGTTAAACTGGGCGGCGTATTAAGTATAAGCTAGGTGCTAATAGCATCGATCACCCTGATAGGGAAGAGCTAAAAAGGTGATGAGCATCGGTTCTCCTCCTTATAGTATTATATGAGGGTGTATGTGTATATGTGTGTATTTTTTACGTGTATGTATGTATGTATCTCTCACTCTCTCTCTCTAGCTTTCTATATATATATATATATATATATATATATATATATATATATATATATATTGTGAAAGTGAGAGAGATAGAGAGGGAGAGCGGCTGATATATGAAGAGATAACGATAGATAGAGAGAAAGGTAGTGAGGTTGAGGTGACAGACAGGGTTGGAATGAAGGCGGGTATTTACTCTCGTCTGGATACGTCTTGATAACTTGTGTCGTCTAATCGAGATTAATTTGTATCACACATTCCATTCACTGCTGTTGAAATCACGTTTCTGTCAAGATTAATTGACACAAGATAGTCGCGGATAGCGCATTACCAACACTAACAGTATAGTATACGCCAAGAATATCAGAAGATGAACACTAAATATTGGTTATTATTTATTTATGCTGTGTAGTAATTTGCATGCAACCCAGCAGCTGATAACAGGTTTCCAACGAGCTATTCACTGGTTGGCCACATTTTTCGGACGGCGAAATTGACAAGGAAACGTCTATAACTTATTGCAAAGGACGGCGTTCTCGCAAAATACTTTCGTTCGAAGAGCATCGTGTTTTCTTTGACACACACACACACACACACACCACACACACACACACAGACACACACACACACACACACGCATACACACACATACACACACACACATATATATTGTTTATTTGTTGTTTGTTCCTTCTCGAGCCACGCCTGGCACATAGATTCAGTTTCCCGGTTTCTGTGGCGTATAGGTTCCCCACCTGGACGGGACGCCGGTCTGTCGCAGGTGAGCTGCAAGATGCAGGAGGGAAGGAATTTATGGCGAAAGAGTCATCAGAAGTTCGCCATTACCTTCTACAGGAGCCTCGTGGAGCTTAGGTGTTTCGCTTATAAACACGCACATTCGAAACCGCGATCCCTCGAGCGCGAGTCCGCTACTCTAACCACTAGGCCATGTGCCTACACACACACACAAACAAACACACACACATACACACACACACACACACACACACACACACACACACACACACCACACACACACACACATATATATATATATATATATATATATATATATAATATATATATATATATATATCAGAGAAACACACACACACGTATATGGTTGCTTTATTAACCACTAAGGGTTTACACAAAGACCGAGGACAGTACGGGTCGATATAATACATAACGGTGTGTAAACAGTGAAACAAAACAACAGTACAACAAATTCAAACTAACAATTTCTTCTAAAAGGGAGAGACTTTTAAGGGCTGTTCGTGGAAACCCCACCAAACCTCGGCCACGGTGTCCTTTTCTCATTCTTCTCTCTCAGTCTACTGTTGCACATTCAGAGCAGTCCAGCTCACTTGGACGATTCTTGCGACATTCATCTGCCTTTCAACGAATTTTCTGCAATGCAGTTTCTCACCACCCTCACTTTCCTTTTCAAAAGTGGGCAGACACATATTATGATAGGCTAGAGAAGCTCAAACAACAGATTCTTGAAAATTATATCAAGCTATATATATGTATATATATATATATATATATATATATATATATTATATATATATATATATATATATATATATATATATATATATATATACTTTTGAACACATAAGACATACCCCAAAAATAGATAGAGCAGTTAAACTCCAAGCCACTAATTGTTATAATTCCGAAAGTGATTGGAAAATAAAAGCTTTTACCTTATTATCCTAGACCCTGCAAGATTTCTGAAGACTTAAATACAGATTGAAATAAAATAATTTCAATCTATATCTGGCGCTGCTTCTTCAGTAGGTTGACAGGACCGAACATATAAATACAGAGCTATAAATAATCAGCCACGTGTCTATAGGCTCTAATTTTTCGAATCCACCGCGCAAATGCGGAACTCAACCGGCAGTAAATAAATAAATTGCCGATTTTATTCCAAAATTAGCCAAAAACATTTTATCATTAATTTAAATCTTTTTCGATAAATATTCTTGCTACCCTAAGGGACAAACAAGGACAAAAGGATTATGTCGATTACATCGACCCCAGTGCGTACATGGTACTTATTTAATCGACCCCGAAAGAATGAAAAGCAAAGTCAACCTCGGCGGAATTTGAACTCAGAATGTAACGGCAGACGAAATACCTATTTCTTTACTACCCACAAGGGCTAAACACAGAGAAGACAAACAAGGGCAGACAAACGGATTAAGTCGATTACATCGACTCCAGTGCGTAACTGGTACTTAATTTATCCACCCCGAAAGGATGAAAGTCGAACTCGGCGGAATTTGAACTCAGAACGTAACGGCAGACGAAATACGGCTACGCACTTCACCCAGCGTGCCGACGTTTCTGCCAGCTCGCGCGCATATGTGTGTGTGTGTGTGTGTGTGTGTGTGTGGTGTGTGTGTGTGTTGGGGAGGGGGGCATAGTAGTTAGGGCATTCGGCTCATGATCATAAGGTCGTGAGTTCAATTCACGACGACGTGTTGTGTCTTTCAGCAAGACATTTTGTTTCACGTTGATCCAGTCCACTCACCTGGCAAAAATGAGTCCTACCTGTATTTCAAAGGGCCAGCCTTGTCACACTCTGTGTCACGCTGAATCTGCTAGAGAACTACGTTAAAGGTACGCGTGTCTGTAGAGTGCTTAGCCACTTGCACGCCAATTTCACGAGCGAGCTGTTCCGTTGATCGTATCAGCTGGGATCCTCGTCGTCGTAACCGACGGAGTGCTCATATATATATATATATATACAGGTGTGTGTGTGTGTGTGTGTAGTTAATCCAAACATGAAAACACAAACAGAAAACACAACAACGCGAATACGTGGAATAAGTATAGTGTTATTGGACGCTCAGTAAAGGAAAGAAAGAAGGAGGATTTAACGTTTCGAGCGAAGCCCTTCGTCAGAAACATAGAAATAGGAAAGGTCCAAGGAAGGGAAGACGGAGAAAGAAAATCGCCAACGTTACATACGCGGTCACACACACACACACACACACACACACACGCACACACACACACACACACACACACATAATTGTGTCTAGAGAGAGTCATTCTCTTTTAATACACTTATGGGTCTGATTTCCACTCATTTATTTATTTTTAATAAAATTTTCATTGCGTCTTGCAACCTTTTCAATAGTCGTTGTCTCTGTCCCTTATCGGAAATGCGTCCTTTTTTTGTGCACATGCGTGTGCGTCTGTGCGTGCATTAACCCTGGCATTAACTGTAGAACTAGAAATGTAGTCTACAACATAAGGTGCATAGAGGTTGCTTGTAAGGACAAGAACATGACATACAATGGTGAGACATCTAGAAGCATTGTGGAAAGATTAAATGCGCATCTGAGACAATATGACGAGGAAAACAATCCTCTATACTCTACCAATATGCCAAAGACCAACATGGAAACACACTGGGTCAACTTGATATCCGCATTTCATTCAAGTACCCGAAGGACCCAACGCTCAAACAAGTAGAAGAGTACAAACACCCCCAATACTAAATAGGGACTATACATAGGTGTCATACCCCAATACCCACAGTTTACCCACATACACATACACACCCTAACATACATACACAAGGATACAGTGGTACACATATAAATAGACACACACACACAGACACACAAACACACACACATACATATATATACATATATACGACAGTCTTCTTTCAGTTTCTGTCTACCAAATCCACTCACAAGGCATTGGTCGGCCGGGGCTATAGCAGAAGACACTTGCCCAAGATGCCACGCAGTGGGACTGAACCCGGAACCATGTGGTTGGTTAGCAAGCTACTTACCACACAGCCACTCCTGCACCTATATATATATATATATATATATATATATATATATATATATATATATATATATATATATATATATATATATACATGTATATACACATACATGTACACATGCATACATACATAGGCGTATACGCACGCACATTGACGCACACGCATGCGCACATAGCAAAGAACGCATTTCCGATAACGGACAGCGTCAACGACTATTGAAAAGGTCGCAAGACGGAACGAAAATTTTAATGAAAATAAGTAAATGAGTGGAAATCAGACCGATGAGTGTGTTAAATCAATAAGGCACTAAAGAGAATGGCTCTTCCCAGGCACAATAAAATATGCTTCAACACACGAATTCGCATAAAGAATCTTGCAAACCAAGTACAAAAACGATATATATATATATATATATATGCATATGTATATACATACACACACACATATATATATAAATAAATATATACTACATATATATATAACATATATATTATATATATATATATATATATATATGTATACCACACACCACACACACACACACACATATATATATATATATGAGAAACAAGTTAAAAAAATAATGCTCATTATTCTTTTATTCTTTTATTTGCGCAAATTTGGCTTACAGCAGTTTCCGGTAGTCATTATAAGTACATTACTGATGCGTTTGCTCAATTGGTCTATTAATCAATTGAGGCAAATTGACCGATCTTAAAAAAAATTGATGCTACTTTCGTCAGAGAGCTTATGAAGTATTTGCCCGGATTGATAATCCCTCACTATTTGTTCTCTCTCTCTCTCTCTCTTACTACACACACACACACACACACACACACACACACACACACACATATATATATATACAAAAGAATAAAAAGATAATCTATGTCTTCCCTGGAGATAATACATGCATTATGACTTCCAACTTCATTTTATTTTCAAGTGTCTCTTCGTCTGCACCATACTTATATTGATCAACTGCAACGTCTGTTAGATTAAAAGAAGAATAAGAAACAAAAAAAGTGTATATATATTTCATAATTCTATTCACATTGAGCTTAAGCTGTCATGGTTGCTGTAGCAATAATGCGAGGCGTCTACAGAAGCTTTTCTCCAGGATGCGTGACAATAAAATGTATCGTAGCCTTTACAGAATGAAATGGCGGTATTAACCGGGGAGAGTGGTCGGGCAAACACATCGAAACCTACA
>NW_021836740.1:5000-23013 GCF_006345805.1 Octopus sinensis | reverse complement strand
CCTTGTACCTTTTGTAGAAAGGATTATAATCATTATTATTATTAAGGTGGCAAGCTGGCAGAATCGTTTACAAACCGGGCAGAATACTTAACAGAATTTTGTCTGTCTTTATGTTCTGAGTTCAAATTCTGCCAAGGTCAGCTTTGCTTATCTTTTCGGGGTTAATAAAATAAGTACCAATTGAGTACTGGAGTCAATGTAATCAACCAGCCCCCTCCCAACTTTGTAGGCCTTGTGCCTCTAGGGGAAAGGATTATTATTGTTAGAAGGCAGTGGTCTAGCTGACTCATTAGGGCATCAACAAAACTGCTTTCTGTCATGTTTGACCATAGGGGAAAACGATGCATTCCCATTGAATATTGGAAATTAATGACACTGCTTGTATAACTGTGATATTCATTTACAACTATCACAGCTGTCAAGACAAGGACACACACATGCATGTATATACGATGGGCTTTTTTCAGCTTTCATCTGCCAAATCCACTCAGTATGGGGCTATAGTAGAGGGCACTTGACTAAGGTACCATGCTGTGGGACTGAACTCAGAACCATATGGTTAGGAAACAAACTTCTCAATCACACAGCCATGACTGCACAATGTTTGAAATAAATGTTGTGGTGGTCATTCTGGGAATAGATTTGATGAAAGGTACATTTAGTTGCAACTGACAAACCTTTTTCATATCAACCTGCTTGAAACTGCCCTTGGTTCTATGATGCAAGTTACTTTAAAAATTACTATAAAAAGCACCCAGAGCACTCAAACGGGATTAGGAAGGGCATCCAACCAATAAACCTTGCAAAAACGGACAACTGGAGCCTTGTGCAGATCTCTGGCTGGTCAGCTCCTGTCAAACTGTCCAACCCATGCCAGCATGGAAAATGGACGCTAAATTATGATTATGATGATGCATCTTGCAGATGCCCTGTAATTACATTGTTAATGATGTTTCAGGTCTTTTGCCATCAGACCCCTCTCAGTTCACCCAGCCAGGGTTGATCAAGTCCTTGCTTGCATTCAAATAGCAGAAAACTACTGGTCTTTAGTTGAAGCCACTCAGTGACCTTCTCTGCAGCTACAGTGATAGAATTTATAACCCTTCCTCATTGCTGCCCCAGTTATTCCAAGCCCATTCAGAGCTTTCTGAATTAAAACCTTCCATGGAAATTTCATGCCAATTTATGTTCCAAACGCATAGGTGTAGACATGGGTGTCTTCGTAAAAAGCTTGCTTCCCACATGGTTCCAGGTTCAGCCCCACTGCGTGGCTACTTGGGCAAGTGTCTGTTACTATAGCCTCATGCTGATCAAACATTAGCACGCTGAGTGAAATGCTTAATGGTATTTCGTCTGCCATTACGTTTTGAGTTCAAATTCTGCCGAGGTTGATTTTGCCTTTCATCCTTTCAGGGTCAATTAAATAAGCACCAGTTACGCACTGGGGTCGATATAATCGACTTAATCTGTTTGTCTGTCCTTGTTTGTCCCTTCTGTGTTTAGCCCCTTGTGGGCAATAAAGAAATAAAAAACTGAGAGAAGCCCTTCATATAAGTATTAGGCTTACAAACAATGTTATGGGGTTGATTTCTTTAACTAAAATCCCTTAAGGTGGTGCTCCAGCATGGCCATAGTCAAATGACTGAAACATAAGAGTAATAATGACTAAGTTAATTCTTTTATTCTTTAACTTGTTTCAGTCAAACAAATCAACCCCAGGATTTATTTCTTAAGCCTAGTACTTATTCTATTTGTCTCCTTCTGTCAAACTGCAAAGTTATAGGAATGCAAACACACCAACATTGGTTCTCAAGCAGTGATGAGGGAACAAACACCGACTCCCACACATACACAGCAGGCTTCTTTCAGTTTCTGTCTACCAAATCCACTCACAAGGCTTTGCTCATTCCGAGGTTATAGTAGAAGACACTTGTCCAAGGTGCCACACACTGGGACTGAACCCAGAACCATGTGGTTGGTAAGCAAGCTACTTACCACACAGCCACTCCTGTGCCTATAATGCTTGCATACAGTGGGACTGAACCCAGAACACTGTGGTGGAGAAGCAAGCTTCTTATCACACAGCCATGCTATTCATTATTTACAAAAAAAATTGAATTAATTGAAACCTAAGCAAAGTATTTCACCAGAAATAAGGTAGCAAAATGGAGTCAAGGGCTAAACCCCCCCCCCCCATGACTACTTCAGGTTGGGGGAGATTGACTGTCATGCTGGATACTTTATCTGATAATAGTTTACCTTTACCTAGAAAAGGAGCTATGAAAATGTTCTGGGAAATTCTAGGCTACAGCCCTCCTCCACTTTCCAGAACAAAGAAAAGGAAAATAAAAAACAACAAAATCACCCAGAATTGACAGTCCTATATTCTCTCATTAGCATATGCTATAATGACTTAACTGCTGTCAAGCTAGAGACAAAGGGAGGGAGCGGGGTGTATTCCCATATATGTACATTCATCACCAAGAGACAAGAGATGTAAGCAAAGAGAAATAATTCATTCTAGAATTGCTAAAATGAATATGGCAGTTGTGCCAAAGCCATAAATTTCTATTACACATGCTAGTTAAACTTTTCGTTTTTTTTTTAACAACTTTTTTTTTGTTTTTTAGAATGAGCTAACATGTCTGATTATTTAACTTTCTTACTATCTCTCTCTCTCTCTCTGTGTATATATTCAGGCATTTGACTCTGGCCATGCTGGAGCACCACCTTTAGTTGAACAAATTGACTCCAGGACTTATTCTATCAGTCTCTTTTGCTGAACTGCTAAGTTACAGGGACATAAACACACCAATATCGGTTGTCAAGCAATGGTGGGGGGGGGACAAACAGACACACAAACATATATATACACCACAGGCTTTCAGTTTTTGCCCACCAAATCCACTTTCAAGGCTTTGGTTGGCTCGAAGCTATAGTAGAAGACACTTGACCAGGGTGCCACGCAGTGGGACTGAACCTGGAACCATATTGTTGGTAAGCAAGCTACCTACCACACAGCCACTCTTGCATCTATGGACAGTCACTGTTGTGCCTATATATATAATGTGTGCGTGAACACACACACATGCAGTCAAAAAGGTGAGAGCTACATATTCTCAGTATAGAAAACATACAGTAGTTCTCAAATGGCTGTGTGGTAAGAAGCTTGCTTCCCAACCACATGGTTCTGGATTCAGTCCTCACTGCATGGTACCTTGGGCAAGTGTCTTCTACTACAGCCTTGGGCCAACCAAAGCCTTGAAAGTGGATTTGGTGGGCAAAAACTGAAAGCCTGTGGTGTATATATATGTTTGTCCCCACCCCCACCATTGCTTGACAACCGATATTGGTGTGTTTATGTCCCTGTAACTTAGCAGTTCAGCAAAAGAGACTGATAGAATAAGTGCTAGGCTTACAAAAAATAGGTATCGCCACGCTTTTGGCAAAATTTGATACAAATTCTCTGCTCAACTTTCTCTGCCATGGTCAATGCGATGATCACATATTATACACCTTTCCTCCCAAGCACTGCTGTAAACAGCAGAAGTGAGTTAGAATGTTAAAACTTAGTGCGCATGTACAGCAGAGTTTAAGATCAATCTGTACCAAGCAGTTTCACTCTGTGTGCTTTATCTTCGTTACTATGGAAACAGTCTGGATACTTTTGATTAGACCATGTATTAAAGTTAGATAAGGCTGGTTTATGGGATTACCTTAGGTTTCAGGTCCATAAAAGTCTTACCTTTATGGAATATCATCAGATCCCAGAGCCTGTTGGCTTAGGGCCTCTCTGCATGCCTACAATTCTGTGTGATATTTTTTCTAGCAGCCTATCATAATTAAAGGTGTCTATCCTATATATGTTTTTAGTCTTATCTGAGAAGAAGAAGATTAGGGACCTATTTGCGTTTTTTAGAAATCAGATGTTGGTATGGATAGGCCTTTATAGCCTCACTAGACAGGCCTTAAGCCAACAGGTTTTGGGATCTGATGATACACCATAAAGCTAAGCCCTTTATGGACGTGAAACCTAAGGCAATCCCATAAACTGGTCTTCAATTTACTCTGAACGACGTTTTTGACAAAATTTTGTATTTTAGAAGTTATTTCATGTTAAAGTTGTTGTATTTGGGTAATTTCGACCAATCAACGACATGTATTTGTTTGAAGAAAGCTACTGCTGTTCATGATAGTTATTGAAGAGGATCACTTCCAGTTCATTTCTACTAAATGTCACCCCTCTGTACACACACACACATATTATATATATATATATATATATAATATATATATATATAATATATATACTTAATTAATTAACCCCAAAAGGAGGAAAGGCAAAGTCGACCTTGGTGGAATTTGAACTTGGAAAGTATTTCATCCAGCATGCTAATGATTCTGCCAGCTCGCCACCTAAATAGTAATTAATATTTCAAATTTTTACCACAAGGGCAGCTTGGGGATGAGTTGATTACATCAACCCCAGTGTTCAACTGGTACTTATTTTATCAACCCTGAGAGGATGAAAGATAAAGTTGACCATGGCGGAATAATAATAGTTCCAAATTTTAGCACAGAGACAGCAGTTTTTGAGGAAGGGGCTGAGTCAATTACATCATCCCCAGTACTCGACTGGTACTTGTTTTATTGATCCTGAATGGACGAAAAGCAAAGTCAACCTTGGTGGAATTTGAACACAGAACATAAAGGCAGACAAAATACCTCTAAGCATTTTGTCCAGCATGCTAACAGTTCTGCCAGCTCACCGCCTTCATAATAATAATAATAATAATAATAATAATAATAATAATAATAATAATAATAACAATAACCCTTTCTACTATAGGCACAAAGGGAGGGAGATAGTTGATTACATTGACCCAAGTACTCAACTGGTACTTCAACCCCGAAAGGGGGTCAAGACTATATTGAGGGCTTGCAGTCGGCAGGTGGATGTCTCCGGGACCATCCGGCAGGATGCCCGAGACGTCAGCCTAAGACGCTGTCAGCAGAATTTGAACCCAGAACAATCCTTTCTAACATGACCAGCTACAAGACCTCGGTGGCAGACATAAAGGAATCCCCATGAACAGTCAGTCCTGGACTCCCCTGTTATGGCCTGATGAACTATATAATAAACAAGAGGGGGCAGAAAGGAATTCATTGATGTACACCTGTTGCATGTACTAAAATCACTACTGAACTTGTTACTAACTCTCACCCTGCTGACCACAGTACTATGCATAGTTTTAACAAAGAAATCACTAATCTACTCCCAGTTATCTTAACAACCACTAATTCCTCACCACTCACTTGTTGTCTTTGAGACACCTTCCACCCTGTCCACACCCATCCTACCTCTTGGCTTTTATGGATCTATCTATTATATCATATTCCATCACTAAATCCATTTCTCTCTGGCTCTGGTTCTTTGTTTTAGGATGTGTGAGGGGGGGGGGTTATAGTTATACTACCCCCATCTCTGCCAAACAGCTGTATGTGGCTGTCTCCATGGGAACTACAGAAGGGAACCCTATGTGTTTAGCTATCAAGTTGTCACATTTTGTGAACAGGAGAGTGGGGAGCAGGCAGATAAACCATATAGGCAGATAAACCAGAGAGAGAGAGATAGAGAGAGAGAGGGAGGGAGGGAGAGAAAGGAGACATCCACTACAAATAAATACATGTGAAATAAATATATTTCTATCGAACCATCTTATTGCTAAAAAATAATAATCAATATGATCAATATGATTAATCTTTACAGCAAAAGTTTTATTGATCTGTAAACCATCTGTTGTTCACAAAAAATAAAAAATAAAGAAAATAAAGAACCATTGTTATGCACATGAGTATAGAACAGAATTAAATTAGACTTTTATTTTTGTCTATGAAAATTATTGCGTGGTTATTCTATTTTTATGTAAGAAGATGATTTGGGAGACTCGTATTCCACAATGCACAGTCAAGCATGCCCATGTGGTTCTCTGTAGGATCTATCTTGCTGAGCAGCATTGAGTAAATGTCTGGGTAAACTAAGGCATTTGTTTAACCTGGTGGTATCCAAAGTGGGTAGTACTGCTCCCACCCTCGAAGGAGAGCAGTGGAGAAATGGGTAGGGGTGTTGAAGAAAAGTGGGATGATAATGGGGTGGCTGGAAGGGAGAGATGGATGTAAAAACACCTAAATAATGGGTCGATTAGGTTAAATTTTATTTGTGAAATACAGCTATTTTGAATTTGAAGCAGAAAGTGGTCAGTGTTTGTGGTGATGGTGGGGGCAGGAATGTGGCCTAGGTGCCAAGTGGGGAGCAGCCTGAAAAAGTTTGGGAACTGCTGGTTTACCCAATTGCCTTCAGAGTAAAATTCAGGAGATAGAAACAGTGTGGGAAGACCCATATGTCCATGTGCAGGTTTGCATGCACCACTGCACATTAACATCTTCTTGTTTTGATATCATGCAACACTTCATTGTCAAGCAATGGTGGAGAGGATAAATACAAACATATACACGCACACACATATATATATATAGGGAGAATTCACAAAAAAAAAAGACGAAGACAGGTGGTGTAGACAACAAACAGATGTATTAGTATAACGTTTGGGAAATGAAAGTCTTTAAAGTTTCGAGCCTACGCTCTTCCACAGAAAGGAACACAGGATATTTGTCCTCATCTGTCAAATGTAAATAATGTACATAATTCCTCATTTCTTAAATATAGAACTGTGTATTTCTATAATTAAATATTATTAGGAATTGTATTAAAAAAGTAAAATACTTTGTGTAACGTAGAAGTAGAAGCAATTTTATTGAACAAATTTAAACAACAAAATGTTATATGAACCCTCAAGGGCCTTGTGGATTGCAGTTGAGAACTACTGGTCTAACCCATGCTAACACTAAAAAGTGAACATAAAACAAATGATGAAACAAACAGTAGAAAGATATGGATAGTCATATGAGGGGAAAGAATATATTTAGACTTGACTGATCTAATGTTGTTCGTTATACCAACAGTATTGTAAGTAGGAGATGAGGAAGTGACAGAGATCCCAACTCCTACCAGTATGGAAAACACGAGTAAAATAGAAATAAAAAAAGGAATTTTGATTTCTAATGAAAATACACTGTTTTAACCCTTTTCATAACAACCCACCTAGCACTGCTCCTCAATCCAGGATACAATCTTCCAGTTTTAAATTGATCTAAATTAAAATCTATACAAAATTTCATGTTAATTTATGTTCCAAAAACAAAATTAATGACAAAGTTGTTTTACCAAATTCGTCATTATTTTCAAAATTAATTGCAACAAAAGCAGTGTAATAACAAAATAATCAACACTTTAGAGAGATTTAGCAAAATTATGGTAACAAAAGGGTTAATTAATTTCAAGATAATCAGGAACTTTGAGAAATTTAGCAAAATACTTGTTCTACATTTCTGCAACATAATATCATAAAAGATTCTTAAAAATATGGTGGAATGTTTTAATTTAAGTATGATTATTTAAAATTTTGTATTGCAGAGGCAAAGAGTATGTCAACAACCTAAGTTTTAGAAATATGGTTCTTTCTAGGCAAGAGCCAAAACCTATTGAAGACAGAAACAGGTGTTGAGTCTCTGCTTCATTCATGAACGCGTTCTTATTGTTCTTTTATTCTTTTACATGTTTCAGTCATATGACTGCGCACCACCTTCAAGGGTTTTTTTCAGTCGAAGAAATCAATCCCAGGACTCGTTGTTTAAGCCTAGTATACTTATTCTGTTGGTCTCTTTTGCCAAACTACTAATTTGGCAACACCAGTTGTCAAGCAGTGATAGGGAGACAAACAGATACAAAGACACATACACATGATGATGACGATATATATATATATATATATATATATATATATATAGATACGCACACAAACAGACAGATATACACAGACAGACAGACAGACAGACACACACACACACATATATATATACACATCTATCTATCTATATATACATACACACACACCTATCTATATATACATACACACACACACACATATATATACTTCCCTCTTATTACAGTGGTTCTTTAGATTTTCTAAGCCCTGTAAAAGAAGGTTGGGCCTTCAACCACGCCTTTCAGAATACCCTTAGATGCAGGAACTTTTCAGCACCCACTCATCATAATTCATCATTTAACATCTGCTTTCCATGCTGGCAAGAGTTGAATGGTTTGACCAAAAACATGTAGGTCGGAGGAGGGAGGGAGGGCTGCACCAGGTTCCAATCTGATTTTACTAAGTTTCTAAAAGCTGGATGCCCTTCTTAATGCCAACCACTCAAAGAATGTAGTGGGTGTTTTTTACGTGCCACCAGTGTGGGTGGCACGTAATGACCTGACACCAGCATCAGCCACGACTACGGTTTCACTTGGTTTGACAGGTCAATACAAGCACAGTATATCGCCAAAGGTCTGGGTCACCTGTCACTGCCTCCATGAGGCCCAACACTCAAACGGTGCCGTTTACATACCCCTGGCATGGGTGCCAGTCAGATGGCACTGGCATCAGCCATGATTACAATATATCTCTTTATCTTTAAACCTCATCTGCAGTTAGTTTCAATTTTAATGCAAACAAGAGATTCTCCACCCTTGCAAGTTTATAATCTGGGTGTTTAGGCCTCTCTGACAACTATAAAGAGTTGACCTGCAACAACATAGACAAGCTCAACAATAAAAGACCAACTTTTATGCTTACCAATGAATTGAAACTGACTTCATGAAATCTCTTCATCTGTAAAAATGTAAATATCCAAATTTATTTATGTTCCATCTGAAAGAACAGAAAAATAAAAGTTTACATATAATTAAAGATTTTGATTAATAAAAAAAAAGACTGACTTTTAGAGTGCAGTGTGGGTGGGGTTTACAGTCAACTGTTAAAATCTAATGCTTTAGCATTCCAGTTATTGCCAAATGTAATGCTTGCTTATTCACATTGGATTGAATTAATCGTGTATTATCTTGTAGCTTTGAGATTTTGATGATGTGATTATTTTTAGAATGACATTGGTAATGTAAGGTAGGTGTGAGAGGTCGGATATGGCCTGTTTGAATACAAAACATGTAGAATATTTGGGCCAGATATAGCCAGTTCAAATGTTAAGGGGTTAGATATAATTATTGATACTAATTTTATTTATTTAAAAAAAAACTAAAGGAGTGAGTTGACCTCCACAGGATTTGAATGTGCATGCATGTGTATGTGTGTGCATGCACTTATACATAGTATGTATGTGTACACACACACACACACAAATTTAGCAGTTCAGCAAAAGAGATCAATAGAATAAGTACCAGACTTTAAAATATATTCCATGGAATTGCCTTGTTTGTCCCTCACCTCCACTTGACAACTGGTGTTGGTTCGTTTACATCCTTAAATCTTAATTCAGCAAAAGAGGCTTACAGAATAAGTACCATGGGGTTGCCTTGTTCAACTGAACCTCTCAAGGAGGTACTCCAGCATGGCCACAGTTTAATGACTGAAACATGTAGAACATGTTCCAGATCTTCAGGTTATTCTAAACAACTTGTTAAAGAGTAAGGTTGATTTTCAAGACATGAGCTGCCGGCTCTGCTTATCAGATCAGACACAACCCAATAACCAGAACATTTCAATCTGAAGGTATCTTTCTTCATATGTAATGAGAAATCTAGGAGCACTCTGTCAGTTACGATGATGAGAGTCCCAGCTGATACGATCAATGGAACAGCTTGCTCATGACAGTAACGTGCAAGTGGTCGAGCACTTCATAGACACGTGTACCCTTAATGTAGTTCTCAGGGAGGTTCAGTGTGACACAGTGTGACAAGGCTGGCCCTTTGAAATTTTTGCCAGCTGAGTAGACTAGAGCAATGTGAAATAAAGTGTCTTGCTCAAGGACACAACGCATTGCCGGGAATTGAACTCCTAAACTTACTATTGTGAGCCGAATGCCTTAACCACTAAGCCACATGCATTCACAATGAGAAATACAGCTTATAACAACAGTTAAGCTACTTTTGGTCATACTAACTTGCCAAACCACTTCGAAATCACCTAAATATAATATATTGATTCAAATTTTGGCACAAGGCCAGCAATTTCAGAGAGGATGTAAGTTGATTACATCAACTCCAGTTTTCAAACAGCGCTTATTGATCCAGAAAGGATGAAAGGCAAAGGTGACCTCGGTGGAATTTGAACTCAGAACATAAAGATGGATGAAATACTGTTAAGCATTTTGTCCAGCATGCTAACAATCTTGCCAGCTCACTGCCTTTTTTAGCCTTTCTACTATAGGTATGGGCCTGAAATTTGAGGGAGAGGGCTAGTCAGTAACATTGACCCCAGTGCTTAACTAGTACTTATTTTATTAACCCCAAAAGGGATGAAAGACAAAGCTGACCTCGGCAAAATTTGAACTCAGAATGTAAAGACAGATGAAATGCTGCTAAGCATTTTGTCCAGCATGCTAACCATTCTGCCAACTCACCAGCCTTCACCTAAATATAATAATACAAAAACATTGGCAGGTAGTTTAATGATACTACACTAGTTTGTTGGGATGTTCAGCTCTCTTCTACTTGGGTGTTATGAGCCAATGAAGGCACCACTACATAATCACTCGACCTACTAGAAATAGCAGTCAAATCTCTTATGAAATACTGCTGTCGTCGTAAGAGAAAGACACACTGGATAATGTTGTCCTGATTAGACACAGTCAGGAGAAAACAGAATGGCAGGTCACGATTGGAATGCTTTTCACTACAGATCTGTTTAGATAAGGCTAACCTGAGAGCTAGGGAACAAAAACTTGCCACACTAATAGTTTCATTGTTGTGCATTATCACGCACATAAGCATTACAATTGCACACAATCATACATATACCCACATATATGCCATTGACTACCATACACTATCACACACAACATTATCATCATACACACACTGAGACCCCCTTCGGTCATGACACAGACCATGGGATTGCACCTAGAAAGTTACCCTCCCAGGCACAAGTCCAGGCAAGGTTGTTTATGGAAGACCAGCAGTCGCCCATGCATACCGGCCTCCCTTCTCCACACCACTAGTGTTATCCAAGGGAAAGGCAACGGCCGATACAGCTTGGCACCTGTGACGTCACAACTCATTTCTACAGCTGAGTGAACTGGAGCAATGTGAAACAAAGTGTCTTGCTCAAGAACACAACACACAGCCTGGTCCAGAGCCTGATGCTCTAACTATTGAGTCATGTGCCTCACTGCAGTATAGTATATACATACACTATATCACAGTTCCACTATCAGTTTCATTATCCATTACATTTTAGAAAAGACAGAACCAATGTACGAGAGATTTAGCATCAAAATTCCTTTAACAATTCCATTTGGCACATTACTATACACGTTTTAATTAACTTACTTTAATGTTTTTATGACCACATTTCTTCATTTGTTTTAATTAATTTCGAAAATAATTAAGAATGTGTAAAGATTTAGTAAGATAACAAATTTTGTCACTATTAACATAGCTTTTAGGAAACTTAAGAAAAAGTAACTCAAAAACTTCCTACTTAAAAATTTAATGATGGATTTATTTAGACCCAGGTACAGGTGTGATGGTGTGGTAAGAAGATCGCTTCCCAACCACATGGTTCTGGGTTCAGTCTCACCATGTGATACCTTGGGCAGGTGCCTTCTACTATAGCCCCAGGTTGACCAAAGCCTTGTGACTGGATTTGGTCGAAGGGCATATAGTATAGGGGTTAAGAGCACTGGCTACTAACTCCAAGATTCTGAGTTCGATTCCAAGCAGTGAACAATAATAATAACAACAACATCAAAAAATACCTTAGGAATGAGAACCCAGGTTCGAAATTTCTCCAAAAAACCTGATGAAGGCTGGAGGGTATATCAGCCGAAGCGTTGTGTTAATAACAAACAAGATGAGGACAAATATCTGTCAAATGTAAATATTTCCTCATCTAAATATAGAAATGAAAGAAAGTTGTCATGTATACACAAACACACACACCTATGTGTGTGTGTGTCTGTACCCCCATCACTGTTTGACAACCAATGTTGGTCTGTTTGTCTTTGTAACTTAACAGTTTGGCAAAAAGAGATTGATGGGATAAGTACCAAGTTTAGAAAAAAATAAATATTGGAGTCCATTTGTTCAAGGAGGCACCCCAGCTTGGCCACAGTCTAATGACTGAAACAAGTAAGTAAAAGATAAAAGATATAATGTATGCATTATAACTGTAATAAAATTCCTCTTCCATAAGTTCCCAGAAACTTTTTGGTCAACCATCAAACATGACAAAAGCAGAAAAACCAAAAAAGTATTTAAAAACAAACAAACAAAAAACAAAAAAACAAAAACAAAAAAAAACAACAAAAAACAAAGAGAAAGAATTTAATCTTCAGGCTTTTGATTTGAGACAATTGTATGTATGTATGAAAAGGAATTAGTGTACAGAGGAATTAATTATGTGCTAATAGCCAAAGTAAAGTAACGAGGTGGAATGGAATTGAGTGTGACATGGAGACAACACCAAAGTAAGTTGCTTTGTTGGATAACAAAAAAGATAAACTTTCTGGTCGTTAACGATGCTTCCTAAATGAAAGCAGAGGAAGGGGTGGGTTGGGGGTGGTGCGATGTGGTGGAAAATAATGGATCACTGCGGATTATGTTGGTAACGAAAGAAGAAGGAGAAATATTAATTAGCTGCTAAGAGATATAAATGAATGGGATTAGAATTTATTAGTAATTAGCACATAGTGAGGTTTGTAATTAGATCACTGTGCCATTGTCATAATCAAATGCAGATTTCTTGTATATCGACACTCTGACACAGCACAACCCTCAGAGAGAGGTGGCCAAGAGAGTGGGTGTGAGGTGAAAGAGAAAGAAATATGGAGAGAGAGAGAGAGAGACAGAGAGAGAGACAGAGTGAAGGAGAATGAAAGAGAGGGGACAGGCAAAAGAGTGACAGGAAGACAAGAGGAGTGAAGGAGAATGAAAGAGAGGGGACAGGCAAAAGAGTGACAGGAAGACAAGAGATAAGAGGTAGAGAGAGAGACGAGTAGGAGAGAGAGTGAGAGACGAGTAGAGGAGAGAGAGACGAGGAGGAGAGAGAGACGAGGAGGAGAGAGAGAGACGAGTAGGAGAGAGAGAGACGAGTAGGAGAGAGAGAGACGAGTAGGAGAGAGAGAGACGAGTAGGAGAGAGAGAGACGAGTAGGAGAGAGTGAGAGACAAGTAGAGGAGAGAGAGACGAGGAGGAGAGAGAGAGAGACGAGTAGGAGAGAGAGAGACGATGAGGAGAGAGAGAGACGATGAGGAGAGAGAGAGACGATGAGGAGAGAGAGAGACGATGAGGAGAGAGAGAAAGGCAGAGAGGAGAGAGAGAAAGGCAGAGAGGAGAGAGAGAAAGGCAGAGAGGAGAGAGAGAAAGGCAGAGAGGAGAGAGAGAAAGGCAGAGAGGAGAGAGAGAGACGATGAGGAGAGAGAGACGATGAGGAGAGAGAGACGATGAGGAGAGGAGAGAGAGAGACGATGAGGAGAGGAGAGAGAGAGAGACGATGAGGAGAGAGAGAAAGGCAGAGAGGAGAGAGAGACGGGGAGGAGAGAGCCACGCCTGTCTCTATCATTGACTGTTTTCTTTTCCTCCTGATTTCTCCACCAGCTGCTATCATATTTCTTTTTCCTTCTGTCTTTCCATGCTGGCATGAGTTGGATGAGACTTACAGAGACACGTTTTATAACTGGATGTCCATTTTGTCACACATTGGAATCACAGAGCTGAAATGCTTTTGATTATAAGTATACTCTTTCAAGCTTGACCCGAGGCTAAACAACAACGGTTGAAAGGAGCCTCTATGCATCTGCTTTGTGTGCTAGAAATGGTGGCCAAATCTACCTGGCTGTGTGGTTAAGAAGCCCGCTTTGTGACCCCAAGGTTTCAGGTTCAGTCTCACTGTACAGCACCAACTAATGCCTTGTGAATGAATTTGGTAGATAGAACCTCTATAGAAATCAGTGTGTGTGTGTGGGGGGTGTATATAATGTGTGTGCACATTTGGTTGCCCCCCACCACTTGACAACTGGTGTTGGTTTGTTTACATCCCAATAATATAATTGCCTGGCGAAAGAGACCAACAGAATAAGTACCAGACTTTGAAGTAAATGTACTGGGGTTGATTTGTCTGACTAAACTTTTCAAGGCAATGCCCCAGCATGGCCACAGTCCAATGATCAAAACAAGTAAAAGATAAAGATAATACAGACACACACAAACATATATTGTATAATGCAGTCTCTAATGTACAAGAATACAGGATGGAGCACCTTTGACATCAGACCAGATCTTTCAGTGCTAACCTAAACAACTACATTAGCTGAAAAACTGTTCAATAATTTCAACAGTTATACTACAACACAGACATCAACAACAGTTCTCAAATAAGGAAGAAAATCTCAAAAATGTATTTTGTGTTTTACTTTCTTTATCAAGCATTTGTCAATATTTACAGAATGGCTGTAAATCAGAGGAAATTGCAGGAGGAGGTAGTTAAAGAAATAAAACAAAAACCCTTTCAGTGAAGAATTTAGATACAGGGTAGTTAAGAGGAATTAGCAGAATAACAGCTATGTCTTCTATTAATGGAAGTCTGATTAAAATACTTTATATGGCTAAATAGAGGGGTAAATGTTAATATAACATGATCAATTTTGCCTTTCTTCCTTTTGGGGAAGGAATTATTTCTACTAGAAGAACAAAACCAGCTATTTTAAGGGGGACCTCAATGACCCCAATACGTGAATAATTCTTTCTACTATAAGCACAAGTGCTGTGATTTGTTTGGCGTGGGGAATGGGCTAGTCAATTACATCAACTCCAGTACTTAACTGGTGCTTAATTCATTGACCCCATGCAAAAGGTTGAGAGGCAAATCAACCATAGTAGAATTTGAACTCAGAATGTAAACATAGACAAAATGCTACTAATCGTTGTGTCCAGCATGCTAATGATTCTGGTGGGAGGGGACCAGTTGATTAGACCGACCCCAGTATGCAACTGGTACTTAATTTATCAACCACGAAAGGATGAAATGTAAAATTGACCTCAGCAGAATTTGAACTCAGAATGTAAAGACAGATGAAAATGCTGCCAAGCATTTTGCCCAGCATGCTAACGATTCTGCTAGCTCACCACCTTAATAAAAATAATAAGGGTACTTAGAGAGCATAAACCTCCTCCAAGGCAACACCAATGTCAGTTCATTCACATCCATTCAGCAGTTCTTGAGATATCTTGTCCACGGACAAACACAAACATGACTGAAAACAATACCTCAACCTTTGCTAAGGTGGAGGTAATAATAATAATAATAATAAGCCAATCAAGGGCAGTGAATCAGCAGAATTATGAGGTGGGAGAGGAGAGAGGTTGCTCTGTCTACTTGTATTTTGATGGCAATGCCTGCATTAACATTGATGTCCAGCTGTATCAGTCCTTGTCTGTCTCATGGAAATCATCAAAAGTGCAGAGAATGGAGGCTTACATGCATGAGCAACTATTGGCCTTTATAGAAAAAAAATGCCCGGGTTTACATTTTGGTGAGTCATCTTAAAGATGCAGACACACGCGACCAGCCATGATGGAAGGTTGGTGGTAGAAGATTAGATATCAACATAACTGCAAGCATACTGTATGTCTAACACACGTAGCAAGCACAGTGTATAATGTCAAGTGTGTCACACTGACATTCCATACAATGTCAGCAGGCCAGACAGATACATCATACAATAGGTAACATTTATCCTCACTTCAAACGAGATGTTATGTTAGATCACAAAACGCCATGCTATTTACAACGAGAGAACTTTTTATATTGATTGTGGTGCATATAACCACTTATGCTTATATCAGCAGTGGAAGGTTGGTAGCAGACAATTATCTCCCATTAGTTATACAAACAAGAGTGATTGTATCCACCATAAGTCCATATAAGAGGTTCTCTCATAGTAAATAATGCAGTATTTTGTATTCTAAAACATCTACTTTTAAGTGGGGATAAATATTACCTTGTGATACTAATACTGCTTCTCTCACGGTTAATTACATCATACAATGTCAGCGTATGTGATGCATGCCAACAAGTACACCATACAATGTCAGGGACACCACACAAGCAGAGGTATGCTGGACAATGTCCGGCAAACCACGCAAATATATGATGCAGCCTTAATTATATCACGTAAAGATGAAATACTTGCTATAACTTCTATATAGAGCAGTGTTTCTCAACCTTTTTACCCTTGCACTACCCTTAAGATAACTTACATGTCTCAAGTAATTATATGTGTATATACGCGTGTATATATATATATGTGTGTATATACGCGCGTGTATATATGTGTATATATACGCGCGTGTATATATATATATGTGTATATATACGCGCGTGTATATATATGTGTATATATATGTATGTATATGTATATATATATGTATGTATATATATATGTATATGTATGTATATATATATATATATATATATATGTATGTATATGTATATATATATGTATGTATATGTATATATATGTATATATATATATATATATGTATGTATATGTATATATATATATATGTATGTATATGTATATATATATGTATATGTATATATATATATGTCGGTGGCACATAAAAACACCTTCCGAAGACACGGCAAGACTAGTCAGTCCACCTGTGCATACCTTCCTTCTTGTGACACTTGTGAAGACCGGTTGAGGCAAGTGAAAATCAAATCAAATCAAAATAGACAAAATAGTTGAACATCAATGGAATTTGTATCTTGTGGTACCAGTGCCTGTGGCACACAAGAAATCCATCAGTGCCGTAGTCAGTGCGGTGGGCACATGACAAACACCATCCGATCGTGGCCGTTCGCCAGCCTCATCTAGCACCTGTGTCGGTGGCACATAAAAACACCATCCGAAGACCCGGCAAGACTAGTCAGGCCATAACCCATGGCCCCTACCTGGGACGTAGTCAGTCCACCTGTGCATACCTTCCTTCTTGTGACACTTGTGAAGACCTGTTGAGGCAAGTGAAAATCAAAACAAATCAAAATAGATGAACATCAATGGAATTTGTATCTTTGTGGTACCAGTGCCGGTGGCACGTGGCACATAAGAAAACCATCCGAACGTGGCGTAGCCAGTACCGCATCGACTGGCCTCCGTGCTGTGGGCACGTAACAAGCACCATCCGATCGTGGCCGTTTGCCAGCCTCATCTGGCACCTGTGTCGGTGGCACATAAAAACACCATCCGAGCGTGGCCGTCTGCCAGCCTCGTCTGGCACCTGTGTCGGTGGCACATAAAAACACCATCCGAGCGTGGCCGTCTGCCAGCCTCGTCTGGCACCTGTGTCGGTGGCACATAAAAACACCATCCGAGCGTGGCCGTCTGCCAGCCTCGTCTGGCACCTGTGTCGGTGGCACATAAAAAACACATCCGAGCGTGGCCATTTGCCAGCCTCGTCTGGCACCTGTGTCGGTGGCACATAAAATCACCCACTACACTCTCGGAGTGGTTGGCGTTAGGAAGGGCATCCAGCTGTAGAAACACTGCCAGATCTGACTGGACTGGTGCAGCTTTCGGGCTCCCCAGACCCCAGTTGAACCGTCCAACCCATGCTAGCATGGAAAGCGGACGTTAAATGATGATGATGATGATGATGATGATGTATGTATATGTATATATATATGTATGTATGTATATGTATATATATATATGTATGTATGTATATGTATATATATATGTATGTATGTATATGTATATGTATGTATGTATATCTCTTATTATAAAAGGCAGATTTTATCTGCCTCCCTTTGGGAGTTATACAAATCTACAATATAGGATTTCTTCAATTACAATTTACCTAGCAGTTTTGAGAGTACAAGGCATC
>NW_021836739.1:12500-23030 GCF_006345805.1 Octopus sinensis | reverse complement strand
TTTGCTCATTTTAATTAATATGTAACAGGTAATCGAAACTCTGTCGGTGCTTCACTCATCATCATGTATTTATACATTTTGTACAATTTCTCCATTATTATACACACACACACGTGTTATATACATATTTTCGAATGGAACGAAAATGTTTATGTGCAAACTTTGTTAAAAAAAAAGACAAGGAACTTATTAACCCATTCCATTAAGAGTTATTGCTGAAAATGCACAAATTCCCTACCAAAACTTTTGCTCATAAACAGGAAGTTGTTGATGTCGTCTGAATGCCATCAAAAGTGCATCTGGTGACACAGACCGGAAGTAGTTCCATTCATTAAGATCTCTATTAAATACCACACAGTAATTAGAACATAAACACACACATTTTTATACATATACATACATACATACATACATATATATTCATATATATATATATATTCATATATATATATATATATATATATATATATATATATATTATATATATGTATGTATGTATATATATGTCTACACATGAATACAAACATACAAACACAGTCAATATTCTGTCGCTAATAAATATTTTTCAATATTTTATTTATAATCAAAATATTTTCCCTTGTTCTTTCTTCACTTTTCGTGTTTTATGCTTTATCCTTTTACTTTTTACTAGTTTCAGCTCTAAATCTGAGGCCATACTGGAGCACTAACTTTTCTAAACATCCTTCAGTGGTTATTAATTAAATGTAAATTAGCTCTAATGGCCACATCGTTCACCTAATTGTGATAACTCTCACTTAAAAATTATTGTTACTGTTATGGTTTTCCTGAGCAGGCACAGGCATGACTGTATGATTCTCGTTGACAAATAAGTTGGTGTGATTAGCCCCAGGTCAGCCCTGGTCAAGCAAACCAATGTTCTAAAATGTTGTAGCTCTAACCAATTTGTCATTTTTGGTTTTTGAAGCATAGTATATCTAAGAGGACATCATGCAGGGGTTCATCGATGGCCATTTTGATTCTTCTCTTCATGACAATTTATTATATTTAATTCACACGAAGAATCCAGTGGAAAGCTTTCTTCTTTAACAGAAAAGTTAAATCAAATGACAAACCTGAATGTGGCGACCTGCTAAGAAAAGTATTCAAATCTAGGAGGAACCCATCGACTAACCAATACTTAACCAAATTTGAAGAATGTATATTCCGACTAGGTCTGTGACCTGTGCAGAGTCAGATGACCCCATTGCTACATCAAACGCATTCTCCCTATCTCATCTACTCCATAATCTATAATCAAAATCTACTTAAGTGGCTCACGCGGCAAGTATTATATCCATTTCGTGTCGGGACAAATCAGAATTTCCCATGCTATAAGTCAGGGCTTTATTGAGGACGATTGGGTTAATAGTGGCGTAATAACTCTCTAATTGCTATTCTGGCTAATTTCTAGAAGCTTAAATCATCCAACCACTTCTTGGGTATCTGCCCAGAGGGATAATCTAATTTTAGACTTCAGGGCGGGTAGTACTCTATCAATGATTTTTTTACTAACAATCCCTATATCGGATTTAGAATGACAAATCAATCTGAGGGGTCAATAAGGAAATTAGGTTATGGTCCTTAAGCATTTCCTGTTTTTTTAATTAATTTTTGAGAGCGATCAGGTTCATTTATAGTATTCTCGTTAGTGAGAGCAGTCGAGTTTATTTCAGATATTCTCATTTAAAAATCAGCTCTGGCTAATCGTTGAAGGACGTTGGTGTTGCCTTGGCGGAGGTTTGTGCTCTCTGAGTGCTCTTGGCATTATTATTTTAGTTTCTTTGTCAAAGTTCGTTCGTCACACATCCTGTGACCTCTTCAGCGACTCTCTGTCTTTCTGCGGTATGTGTCATCGTGATACGAACTCAGAATGTATAATATTGCAATGCATTTTTTAATGCCCTACTGCTTCTGCCAGGCCATTACAACAACAACAACAAAAATTATAATGATGATGATGAAGACGATAATAATAATAATAATAATAATAATAATAATAATAATTTCAACAAGAATAAAAAATGAAAGAAAAAACAAATGCAATAAAATAAAAAACAGAAGCATATTGAATATTTCCGATAAGATTTATTGATGAGAAAAATAATGATAATAATAATAATGATAATGATAATAATAATAATGATAATAATAATAATGATAATAATAATAATAATAATAATAATAATAAGTAAAAAAATTATTAAAAACATTTTTCAAGTTACAGCACCACCGTTACCAGCAACACTAGCATCATCATCATCATTGACATCGTCACAGTTGCCAGTGCCGCATATCAGTGAAATCAGTATTAAGCTTAGTCTTCTTCTTCCTCTTCTTTTTCTTCTTCTTCTTCTTCTCCTCCTCCTCCCTCTTCGTTGACAACGATGACATCTAGAGTTTATTTGTTGAGTTCTTCGGCGATGTGTTATCTACAGATTCCCTGCAGTGGTACAAGAAATAAATAAATAAATAAATAAATATAATGTGCGATAAGAAATATTGGCAACACAAGAAATTCCACATAGAATTTTATAAAAAAAAAACCAAAAATATGGGGGAAAAAAGCAGCAAAAAAACAAAACCCAAAAGAAACCAAAACAACAACAATAAATGTTCGATAAATGATAATTGCAGAAAAGAGCAAAATTGTTGTTGTTGATGGTGGTGGTCGTGGTGGGAGCGCTGATGTCGTTTCTGTTGTAGTTGTTATTTAGCCCCAAGTCAAGTCGGCTCTGATCAAGCAAAAACTCGTGATTAATGGACATGTCAGCCAATTACCCAGCCAGCCATGACTGTGCCATCGCTTTCCCCGAGGCACAGTGCCAACAGCGCAACATTATGTAATGGACTTTTTTTTATATTTTCATGATGTAGTAAAGAAGAGTAAGAATATGGGGGGATGCTTTGGCTACCATCTCTAGGAATGCAATCAAACATTATTTAGAGGCTGGTGGTGGTAGTAGTAGTAGTAGTAGTAGTAGTAGTAGTAGATGTAGTAGTTGTAGTAGTAGTAGTAGTAGTAGCGGCGGCGGTGGTGGTGGTGGTGGTGGTGGTAGTAGTAGTAGTAGTAGTAGTAGTAGTAGTAGTAGTAGTAGCAGCAGTAGTAGTAGTAGGAGGAGACAGAGGAGGGGGTAGAGGAAGCAGGCGATGAAAAGAAGGAAGAAGAGATGTGGAGAGGGAAATGTTGGAGAGGGAGGAAGAAGAGATGGAGGAGGAGAAAGGTAGAGATGGAAGAGGAAGGAGAGGAAGAGAAAAGGAAAGAGAAAGGAGGACAGAAAGGAGGAGTAAGAGGAGAGAGAAAGGAGGTGAAGGTGGAGATGGGAGAGAGGAAGGAGTGGAAGAACAAGAAAGAGGAAGTTCAGTTTGACAACACAACACACACAAGTCATATAGAGGATAATGCTTTGAGACAAAACTCAAGTCATTTCTGTGACAATCTACACTAATAAAACATTATATATTTGCTCTACATTATGTAGTGAGTTCTCTTTCTTTCATTTACAAAAACAGACATACCATCTGTTCCGCATTCATCAGGTGAAGTAATATGACACAGCACCAACCTATCTTAAACATCTAGCTAACTATCAAGCATTTTGTTGTGTGCCTTTGGTAGGTCAGTCAGAATACAGTCAGCACACATCTAAATCACACATACATATAAACGCTGATGTAAGTGTGTGTGTTTGTGTGCACACACGCGTGATTAGCATCACTATAAGCAGGGGAATAGCTGAGTGATTGAGACGCTTGCTTTCCGACCATATAATATCAGGTTTCAGTCCCGCTACACAGCACCTTGGGCAAGTGACTTTATATACATTATGTCATTTGTTCCCTACGTCCGTTTCACTGTGGTGGTTATTAGCATTCTCTGCAGCAGATGTTCCAAGTTCAATTCGGTTTTCAACCACAACAGTACATCAGTGGAAAGCTTTATTGTATTAAGTAACAGAGATTAAATGCTTCATGTAAGCACAATGGTAAAATATACACTGGGGAAAAATAATATGAACTGTTGTGTTTATCATAATTTTCTCTGTATAAGGTGCAGGCATGGCTGTGTGGTAAGAAGTTCGCTTAGACTCTTGATATCAAGAGTAAAGAGAAGTTTAGAGAGGCCAGGAGGCAGAGAGAAAGAACTGAAAAGACGGAGAGCATGGATGTGTGAGGGGATGTAAGCCACTAGGGGGCAAGGACAGAGTCGAGGTATTCAGAGATCAGTTCCAAGGGGCAGTTACAGGCGGAGATGATGGGGCAGCCAGTGTTGTTGGGCTTGTGGATTTTAGAAAGGAAATAAATGGTGGGGTGGGGTGGGGGCGAGGAGTGCAGACAATGGGGTTGGAGGTGGTGGGAGGGAGACAGGAGGAGGAGATGAGGTCATGGATTGTGGAGGACAGTCTGTTGGTAGCTGGGCATGGGATTTGAGGGCAGAAGGCAATAGGAGGTGTCTTGAAGTTGGCGGAGAGCTTCAGCCTTGTAGAGGACTGCATGCTACACCACCACGGCTGTGCAACATCTTATATAACAATAAAATGATAATACTAAAATGATAATAATAAGGAGAATATTTACATTGGAAAATATGTAAACACTACAAAATTGGCACTCTTAGTAACTGGTATGAACATCACCCTGAGCCAGTTGTTGAAGGTAAAAATGTCACCATACTCTGGGATTTTCCAGTCAACACAGACAGAATGATCCAGGCTAATCGACCAGACATAATTATTAAAGACAAGGGGAAAACACTTGTAGACTAATAGATGGACTTAATAAAAGTATATCTGTAAGGGAATTTGACAAACTTAGTAAATATAAGGACCTGAAAACTGAAATCCAAATGATGTAACATCTTAAAACAAAATCTGCTCCTGTAAATGTAGGTGTCCTAGCTATAAAAAAATAAAAAAACAAAGAGAGATGTCAGAAATATCTAGACAACATCCCAGGAAAGTCATGTATCAAAGAAATCCAAAAGAATGTGCTGACATAACAACAACAATAATAATAATCTTTTCTAGTATAAGTACAAGGCCTGGACATTGAGGGTAGGGGATAGTTGATCACATCAACCCCTGTAATTGACTGATATTTAATTCATCAACCCTGAAAGGATGAAAGGCAAAATCAACCTTGGCAGAATTTGAACTCAGAACAGTTCTGTCAGCTTGCCACTTTAATAATACTAATAATAATGGTTTCAAATATTGGCAAAGGCTAGCAATCTTGGGGGAGGGGTTAAAGTCAATTAAATCAACCCCAGTATTTAATTGGTATTCATTTTATCAAGAGGATGAAAGGCAAAGTCAGAATTTGAACTCAGAACATAAAGACAGACAAAATGCCGCTAAACATTTTCTCCAACATGCTAACAATTCTGACAGGTGGCGCCACCTTAAAACGCAGTAAATAATAATACATATCTCACATACAACCACACACACATTTTAACTGCAATATATATCTTATGTCAATGTATGCACACATACACACATACTTTAGTATAATAATATTCTACGTATCACATACACACACACTGACAAGCAGAAAGAGAAAAACAGGGGGGGGGGCGAGACAGAAAGTGAAAGAAGGAATGTGTGTGGGGGGAGAGAGATGGAGAGAGATAGAGATGAATAAATCAGCAAGTGTCTAGCCCCAGAAGTTAATAAGAAGTAATGAAACCTCAGAGTGTCTCTATCAATGATTAAATCACAATTGACGAACAACGACCAGGGAGAAAAAAAAAAAAAAAAAAAAGAAAAAAACAACAACAACAAAGAAACACAAACGTAAACTCAATCCAATTACTTCCATTGATAAATTTAAAACATTAGAGACAAACAGAAATAAAACAGGAATAAAAGTTGTTCGAATACAAACAAATGCAGAAGAATAATAATTTGAAAGTTGAAAAAAAAAATTTATACAAATTCACAAAAATAAAATATTAAAATATCAAATATAAAAGACTGATTCTTGATAAAAGTGACATTATGTTGTTGCAGCATCCCTTAAATGTCTTTTATTATTAACAATTAAAATACTTGATATTGTGACCGTCCACACCGAATGATACCAAAAGTCTTGTAATGTCATTATTTCCACAGACTTGGTTAAGTTTTAAACATAAACACATTAATTCTTTGTTTCCCATTTATGGCTTCTGTCATTTTTAAATATTAAATAGTCAGTCGTTAAGGTTTCCATCAATTAATAATTTCCACCAACAGGTTTTTTTTTTTTTGGCTGTTCTCTCTCTTTTTTTTTTTGTTTTGTTTTGTTTTTTGTCCTCTGCTCTGCTTCCGGAATTTAAACATTTGTGAACTTTTCTTGTAGCTTGACATATTAATGAAGGTATGTCCACTGCAGCCAATGGAGATATATATATATATATATAACGATGATGATGATGATGATGATATACAGAGTCCGCTCAAAAATGTATGCACACTTTGGGAAAGGAAAATTCTGTGTAAATATATTTAACCTGCATAAGTATTTCTATTAAATATAGTTATCACTTTCGATGTTTTATCAAATTGCAATAATACTGTCTCAGAGGTGTTCCACAAACCGGTCAGCCAAGCAGCGTCCCGTTTGCCCAATGTATAGAGAATGGCAGAGAGATCAGGAGATGCAGTAGATGATATTGGTAGAAGTGCAGATATATATAAAACTAGCACTCCATCGGTTATGACAATGAGGGTTCCAGTTGATCCAATACAGATTTTTCCTTTCCTGAAGCATGTATGCATTTTTCTGATGAACTGTGTGTGTGTGTGTGTGTGTGTGTGTGTGTATTCAAAGAGAGTTAGAGGTTGTGAATCCAACCAAGGGACAGTATCTCTCCAATATACTGCTGGTAGAATACCTAATAATTAATGGGGAAGGATAGGGAAGGTGGGGTTGGAATGTGTAGGGGTGGGGTGGGCTTACGAGGGAGGGGTGATGAGGAAGGAGAAGGTGGGTAGGAGTGAAGGGAAGAAGTAGGAGTCGGTGTAAGAGAGGAGGTGAGTGGGAGGATGTAGGTTTGAGAGGGGAGAGGCGAGGGGAGGAGGTTAGATGAAGAGGGGAGGAGAGCTGAGCCCATGTGGTGCAAAGGAGCGAAGAGAGAAGATTAATCCCTGTTCACGGTGCAAGCGGGAGTCCAGATGGCCCCTATGCAAGGACAGTCCAAACACAGACAGGTGTTGCAAAGAGTGACCAGTAGAGCGGAAATGGCACGAGACTGGGGTGTCATAGCCGAGTCGGATGTCTCGGAGGTGTTCCGCAAATCGGTCAGCCAAGCGGCGTCCCGTTTGCCCGATGTATAGAGAATGGCAGAGAGAGCAGGAGATGCAGTAGAGGATATTGGTAGAAGTGCATATATATATAAAACTAGCCTTCCATCGGTTATGACAATGAGGGTTCCATTTTATCCAATCAACAAAACAGTATGCTCATGAAGTTAACATGCAACTGGCTGAGCACTCCACAGACACTGTGTGCCCTTAATATAGTTCTCAGGGAATTCAGCAAGACACAGAATGTGACAAGGCTGGCCCTTTGAAATACAGGTACTCCTCATTTTTTTTTTGTTTTTGCCAGCTGAGTAGACTGGAGCAACGTGAAATAAAGTGGCTTGCTCAAGGACACAATGTGTTGCCAGGAATTGAACTCATGACCTTACGATTGTGAGCCAAATACCCTAACCACTAAGCCACGCACCTTCACACACATGAGCGCCCGCACGCACACACACACACACACAACACACACACACACATGAAGAAAGAGATAAATAGAAACAACAAGAAACTGCAAATGAAATCTGAGAGAAAGTAACAAAAGAAGAGAAAATAATTACCCAACATTTTCTTCTTTGAGGTGGGGATAAAGTTCTGCTGGTCCACTGCCCTCGTGTTCCGCTCGGCCAATAAATTCCTCATGCATTTTGGACTGTGTTGAATTCAAGCAGTTGGTCCACATTGCAAGGAAGTTCGGGGTGTCAGCTAATGAAAATAGAAAACACAAAATAAAGCAAGATAAAACTAAAAATAAAATAAAACTAAAACATTTCCAAATTCTATTATTTGCACCTGTGCCGGTGGCATGTGTAAAAAGATTCGAGTGAGGTCATTGCCAGTACCGCCTGACTGGCCCGTGCTGGTGGCACGTAAAAAGCACCCACTACACTCTCGGAGTGGTTGGCGTTAGGAAGGGCATCCAGCAGTAGAAACTCTGCCAGATCAAGATTGGAGCCTGGTGCGGCCGTCTGGTTTGCCAGCCCTCAGTCAAAATCGTCCAACCCATGCTAGCATGGAAGGCAGACATTAAACGATGATGATGATGATGATGGTTTGGAATAACAAGTTTTCTTATATGCTTCTTCCTCTTGTCGTTTCTGCAAGTCTTTCTTCCTTCTCAGCCAAAGCACTAAGTTCTTCTATGAGTAACCGACTGATTGTCTGGTGGGTCCAGTACTTGTTCTAGATAATGCCAAGAATTCTACTGAAACATCTCATCTCAAACATCAATGATTCCATCTCCTCAAAATATATTTTCTTTTCATGCATGCACTTGTCTCACATCAATACAACACAATTGCAGATACCATAAACACTATTAGTAGTAAACATATCTTATTTTTTTCTCCCGTGATGTCAGCAATGATAAATAATTTGTAACTTGAGTATTTGATGTATACAACTCTCTAAAACTAGATTGATATCAAGTTTTGGAACCAAACAGAGTATTATTTTGTTTGCCAAAGAGAAGATGGTTAAGTGACTTGATACATTTAAGTTTCTTGTATCTTTTTTAATAATAGCATTTGATTGTAATCTACAAGATAATAGATCACAACATGGCTACGTAGCTAATAAGTTTGGTTTGGAACCACACAGTTCAGTGATTATTCCTACGATGTATCACGATCAGCTTGTGTCTTCACCAACAGTTACGAGTCCCCCAAATGCTCTGCGAGTGAAATTTGGCAAAGGGGAAACTGGAAGAAACCCACCATCATCATCACCATTCTCAATATCGTCTCTGACTTAATTTTTTGTTTTTTACTTGTTTGAGTCATTAGACTGTCGCCATGCTGGGGCACCACCTTTAAGAATTTTTAATTGAATGAATTGACCGAAGTACTTTTTTTCTTTTTGCTAAGCCTGGTGCTTGTTTTAGCAATCTTTTTTGCTGAACCACTAAGTTACACAAACATAAACACACTAACACCGGTTGTCCATCAGTCATGGGGAACAAACACAGACACAAAGGCCATACGCACATAGATATATACATATTATATACAAGTATGTGACGTTAGTAATGTTTGTACACACACACACACACACACATGCACAGAAGGATTTGTTTTGAAGTTTCAAAATGCATCTGAATCTAAAAAACGTGTAGTTGTTTTTAAATAGATTTATTCATATACCAAACTAGTTTTGACAATTTTTTGCTAATCAATGCTACATATATATATATATATATATATGATATATGGCGGTGCCCCAGCATGGCCACAGCTCATTAGCTGAAACTGGAAAAATCAAAATCATATATAAGAGGCTTGGGGAGAGTTTAAAGTTAAAAGGTAAAAATTGGACAAACATGTTTAAGCCATCAAATGTTCAAATGTTTACAGAAATTTCAATGAGTTTCATAGGGATAGGTAGTGATATCAACGTAAATGTATGGCAAAACTATAACAAAACTATAACATCACTGAAAGTTCAGTCATACTGAGTTTGTATAAGGAAAAGTGGAAAAGAAAGACGAAAAGGTTTCTTTTAAAATTTCTCTCGTGGCGCCTGCAGTTCTGTTTTCAATTTCAGTCACAGTGCATTGATCTCTTCACCTTTCACAGCTGGTTGCAGTTGGAAATACAACTCTTCTTTCCATATATATATATATATATATATATATATATATATATATGGATATATATATATATGGGAGTGGCTGTGTGGTGAGAAGCTTGCTTCCCAACCACATGGTTCCAGTTTCAGTCCCACTGCGTGTCTTCAACTATAGCCTCAGGCCAACAACTTGTGAGTGGATTTGGTAGACGGAAGCTGAAAGAAGCCTGTCATATATATATGTGTGTGTGTGTGTGTGTGTGTGTGTGTGTGTGTGTGTGTGTGTGTGTGGTGTGTGTGTGTGTGTGTGTGTGTATTTGTGTCTGTGTTTGTTCCTCCACCATCACTTGACAACAGATGTTCGTGTGTTTACGTCCCTGTCACTTAGCAGTTCAATGAAAAGAGACCAATAGAATAAGTACTAGGCTTACAAAGAATAAGACCTGGGGTTGATTTGTTCAACTAAATGTGGTGCTCTAGCATGGCCACAGTCAAATGACTGAAACAAGTAAAAGAATAAAAGAATATATACAATGGGCTTCTTTCAGTTTCCATCAACCAAATCCAATCACAAGGCTTTAGTCAGCCTAGGGCTATAATACAAGACACTTGCCCAAATTGCTACACTAGAGGACTGAACCATGTGGTTGAGAAG
>NW_021836739.1:5000-10000 GCF_006345805.1 Octopus sinensis | reverse complement strand
TAAATAAATAAAAAGTTAAAAGGAGAGAGAGAGAAAGGGGAGGGGGGGTGTGGAATTAGAGACTGCAGCAATTTTAGTTGACACCTCCAGGTGACATTATTCACCGCTTCTTCGTTTCTCACTCACCTTCCCCCCCCCAGTGCTGTCACTCGTTACTGTAATAAGCAAATAAATGTAACCATAAAAGGAAACTAGTTGCTTGTTGTTGTTGCTGTTGCTGTTGTAGGTGGGGATGGTGGTGGTTGTGGTTGTGGTGGTGGTGAGTGTGGTGGTGGTGGTGGTGAGTGTGGTGGTGGTGGTGGTTGTGGTGGTGGTGGCGAATCATGCTTTAGTGGTGCTGGTGGCAGTTGTTGCTGTGTTGTTGGTGGTGGTAGTAGTAGTTCTCAGTGGTGGTGGTCCTGGTAGTGTTGGTGCCTGGTGGCATTGGTTGTGGTGGTGGTGGTGGTATAATTAACAGCAGTGAGCAGAGTGATGATTGCAGTCATAGTGAAAGTGGTGGTGGTAGTGGTGATGGTGGGGGAGGTGGTAGTGGTGATGGTGGTGGTGGTGGTGGTAGTAGTAGTAGTAGTAGTAGTAGTAGTAGTAGTAGTAGTAAATGGCAGGTTGCAATAGGAAAAGGTACAGCCAGCATTGTCATTGTGCAGCAAAATATATAAAGTATATAAATAGAAAGAAAGGAAGAAAGGAGGAAGGAAAGAAAGGAAGGGGAGAGAGGAGAAGAAGAAGAAGAAGAAGAAGAAGAATGAAGAGAGGAAGGAAGAAAGGGAGGAAAGAAGAAAGAGAGAAAAGAGAAAGAGAGAAAAGAAAGAAAGAAAAGGAGGAAGGAAAAAAGGGAAAAAGAAGAGAGGGAGAAAGGAAGGAAGAGAGAAAAGAGAAAGAAAGAGAGGAAAGAAAGAAAAGGAGGAAGGAAGAAAGAGAAAAAGAAGAGAAAGAAAGGGATGAAGGAAGAGAGAAAAGAAGAGAAAGAAAGAGAGAAAAGAAAGGGAAGAAGGAAGAAAGAAAGAAGGAAGAAAGAAGGAAGGAATAAAGGAGGGAGGGAGTCCTGATAGTGAGACGAAGTGTAGAGCAAAGCAACATTGAATGCAGCTAAGAAGAAAAAAGCTCAATCGCTCAAGTTACTGTTAAGTGGATTAGTGTGAGATTTAGTCTGATGCCTGCATACAGAAACGAGTTGAAGCTGTTCCTAGGCAACACAGCTATCAGACCACTGCTACACATCCTACACATACCACTACTACTACTACTACTACCACTACTACTACTACTATTACTACTACTACTTCTGCTATAGAAAGTTAATTAAAATTTTGAATGTTTCAGATATGTTGTTGCTAATAAGATTTTCACTCCTCAGACTTATTACTCTCTCAGAGACAACATATATTTTTTGTAATGGCTACATCAGTCACAGGCGTGGCTGCATGGCAAGAAGGCTGTGGTAGAAGACACTTGCGGTGAGCTGGCAGAATCATTAGCACGCTGGGTGAAATGCCTGGCGGTATTTCGTCTGCCGTTACGTTCTGAGTTCAAATTCCGCCGAGGTCGACTTTGCATTTCATCCTTTCGGGGTCAATAAATTAAGTACCAGTTACACACTGGGGTCGATGTAATCGACTTAATCCCTTTGTCTGTCCTTGTTTGTCCCCTCTGTGTTTAGCCCCTTGTGGGTAGTAAAGAAATAGGTATTTCGTCTGCCGCTATGTTCTGAGTTCAAATTCCGCCGAGGTTAACTTTGCCTTTCATCCTTTCGGGGTCGATAAATTAAGTACCAGTTATGCACTGGGGTCGATGTAATCGACTAAATCCCTTTGCCTGTCCTTGTTTGTCCCCTCTATGTTTAGCCCCCTGTGGGCAATAAAGAGATAAGAAGACACTTGCCCAATGTGTCATGCAGTGGGACTGAACCTGGAACCATATAGTTGGGAAGCAGACTTCTAACCACAGAGCCATGCCATATTGTCAGTTGGTCATGCTTGGAAATACAGCAGGAAAGAGTAATAATTGTTGCTTCTGATAGGACCCCGAGAAGAGAATGCCTAAGAACTCTCTCTACCCCCTCGATGGGCTTCCCAGGAGTAGGAGGCAGAGAAGATGGATTGATCGATAGAAGGAACTACATCTTTATAACTTTTCAAATGTTTTGATCTCCGATCATCATCAGAATCTTTTATCCTTAGATAAATGCATAATAAAGGTCAGATTTCATCTCAAAAATTTAGGCAAGTTTTTTTTTAAAGCCATAATAACCAATATGTTTTACTTACTGCTTGGTCTGCCGAATGTGTCTTCAGAACCTGTCTTTTTGATCTTATGAGAAGTGGCTTCCAGTTTAGAACTTGAACCGTAGTTCATCTCCTGTCTTTCTCTTTCTGTCATTTTCTGGAACCTAGGGGCAGAAATAGAAAGAAAACGGTAACATAACTTTAACAATCATTAACATTCAGATTACTCTGTCAAATGTGACGCTTATTTATTCACAATGGTTTGAATTAATTATGCATTATCTTGTGGCTTTGGGAATTCAATGACGTGATTGCTTATTTTTTTAGAATGACGTAGTAGGATAAGTGCAAGAGACCAGATCTGTCCAGTTTGAACATCAAACAGAGAGTATTTTGGCCAGATATGCTCAGTATAAACGGTAAAAGGTTAACTCATTTTTCGACTTGTAATTCTTTAAAATATCTTCATAAATCCACCAATGGTGGAACTAAGAAATATGGTAAAACTAATGAGAAGTTTTTCCTTTTTTAGAAAGGTATAAGGCTTAGAGTAGCAGGAATGATAGAAGATGGGTGATAGAGAAGATAGAGGCTGAGTGATAGAATTGGTCGAAGCGGTAGAAAGTGAATGATAGATTCAGAAGTTGCGAAGAAGAATAGAACCTGAATGTTACATATATAATAGGATTCTCTACAGTTTCCTTCAACCAAATTTCACCCTGCCTTTAAAGTATAAATCTGCTCTATCAGGCATGACATAAGATTAAACAATAGCGTGTGTGCGTAAGTGTGTGTGTGTGTGTGTAAATGTGTATGTGTGTAAGTGCGTGTGTGTGTGGCTATCTTAGGCAAAGCCTTACAGTAACTGTGTAAAATGGTTGAATTCAGAATCATAAAGTGAAAGACAAAATCAACACCAGTAACCTTCCAAGCCATATTTAGAAAATAGTTTATGTTTAGCATGCAGTGTCATACACGCAATATGTGTGTGATGTGTGTATGTATGTTTATATATACATATATATAGCAATCATGCATGTTCATCTAAGTTCTCGTGCTTACAGTACTTATTCATTCAAGCTGTTCTTGTCATCTCATACCAAACACCCACACACAGAAATTACATTCATAACCCCCAACAGACATCTGTTTCTACAAGCAACCAAGTTTCACAGCTAAATACGGAAGGAAGCATCCTCAGGGAGAAGCCAAGAAAGAACGACGAACAAAATTACTCTCTCTCTATTTATATATATATATATATATAATATATGTGAATATCAGGATATGTCAGTTGGTAAGATGAGGAAAATTCCAATTCGAAATTATACCTCTGGGCAGTTTTCTGTGTATTAACTCACAAAAGATCACAGACAACGAACTGCTAAAATGAAAATTAAGATTTCTACTTGCCAATGTAATT
Source organism: Octopus sinensis (assembly GCF_006345805.1). NCBI lineage: Eukaryota > Metazoa > Mollusca > Cephalopoda > Octopoda > Octopodidae > Octopus > Octopus sinensis. The sequence goes on along the minus strand of NW_021836739.1, from coordinate 6,355 downwards.
ACTGATCCATAAAATTTGTATAAAATTTACAATTGAATTGCAAACATATTCCAGCAGTAATTGACTCAGTAAAGAGACAGATGAAGCAAGATGACTCTAGAGACTATATATGTGTCAAACTCCAGCACTGCATCATTTAATTATTGAATCAGTTCTGATCTCATTTGACATGTTTTCCCCGCACAGAAAACAAAAAGTACATCCATAATTCCTGATGGATATCTTGTTTCATAAGCAAACCAATTTTTAGAGCTGAAATTAGAATATAATTTTTGTTGTGTGTTGCTTCTTATGCTGTAATTCAGCATGCAGAGACGCATAAACACAAACACACACACACACACACACACAGACACACACACACACACAGACACACACACACACTATTATTGTCATTTTATTTCCATCTTCTATCCTGGTAAGTGTTGAATGGTTTGAGATGAGCCAGTAAGCCTGGACACTGTGCCAAACTTCACTGCCTGCTTTCTACAACTGGATGTCCTTCTTAACATCAACTCTTTACAAAGTGGACAACGTGCCTGACAGCTGTTTCTGTCCCTCTACCATAGTTTAACCTCTCATCACCTGGCCCAAAGCCCCCTCCTTCAGAACCACTCTCCTTCTCAGATGTGGGGCCTTTGTCTTCCGAGTTACGTGATAACCTCACCAATGCTGGTGCCACATAAAATGCAGCCAGTTCACTCTATAAAGTGATTGGCATTAGAAATGGTATCCAGCCATAAAACCATAGCAAAGCAGATCTTGCAGGTGCCAAGTAAATGGCACCTAGTTCTCCCTCTTTAAAGTTAATATTAAAGAGTATCCACTTGTGTGTGTGTATATCTCTCTCTCTCTCTCTCTCTCACTATATATATATATATATATATATATATATATAAGAGAGAGAGAGAGAGAGTGCCAATAGTACACTTAGAATATATTTCCAGTTCCACTGTAGAGACTTGCAAACAGACTGCTTGCAAAAGAGCTGTCAATTGACACTTCTATATACTAGACACCAGTGGGTTTCAGAGGTCAACACTTAAGCTACACAGTATTCTGGGTTGCAATTATATATATATATTTATATATATATATATATATATATATATATATATATATTAATACACACACCAAACACACACACACACACGCACACACATGCAGGAATAAATAGACACCTTTAATTCTCAAAATTTCTGATCTAAGCATCTTATTATGTTTTCTGCAGTGTAGAAATTACAATGTAATTATTCTTTTTCATTCCAGGTGCCATTATATTAAACATCTGCGAAGAGTAACCATGCCACATGCAAAAAATTCAGCAGAACTGTCAGATTTTCAAAGAGGTCATA
>NW_021836738.1:0-33943 GCF_006345805.1 Octopus sinensis | reverse complement strand
GTATATATCATGCATAGAAATATGTACAAAAAATCAAAGAAAAAATATGAACATCAGAGAAAAAGGATTACGCGTAAAGTGAGGGAGACAGTGTGCAAGTGTGCAAGTGTGCAAGTCTCTGTGTGTCCACGTATATATATATATATATATATATATATATATATACGTGGACACACAGAGATATATACGTATATATATATGTATATATATACACACATACACATATATACAGTGTGTAACAGAGAAGACAGAGATTGAAAAAATTGCATTGAGGTAGTTGAAAAGTGAGAGAAAATCTCAGGGAATATTTGTGGGGGCCAAGTTGAAGAGGGGTGTGAGAAATGCCTAGCAGAGAAGAAGAATAATAATGAAAAAAAAAAACGAAGTTTAGAAATTATTCTTGGAATGTTCCAAGGTTGTGGTCATATTTTCTTGCAGCTCTCCCAATTTGCCTTCTCAAAAATCACCATCGTAATGGCGGAGGTAAAACAACGTCGCACAGAAGGTACATTTGCTGGTGGTATTATTGTTGAAATACCCAAATTTTACGAATGGTCAAATGCGTTCCATCTGTATGTAACTAGTTCGCTTTTGTTAATTTTTTTTACAATCAGACTCATAAACTACTATGAGCTCGTTTATTTATTTGATTTTCTTTTAATTTCAAGATGTGAATTAAAATTTTGGCTGCTACATCTTGCAAGTTGAATGGCTGTATAGAAGCTCCATTGTTTATAGAATCTATAGATTATAAAGCTAAATCTTGCTAATACTGACTTCATATTGATCCATATAAATTTTAATAAATTATGTATCACTAATAATATGTTAATCATTCTGGTAAGTATGTCATTCCAAGGTGAAAGACATTATGTTGCATTGTCGAGGAAAAAATAGAAGTAAACCGTTATTTTTGAGCGTTTTAAGTATAAGGGACAGATAATTCGTTTGTGCTATGCGTGAATTATTAGATTTAAGATCGGTCATGTTTATTTTTGAATAGAATACTTAGGAAGTATTTTTTGATTTTAACCCGAATTCATTATAAATTTATAAATCATTTGCTGTGATGGCGTATAACCAAGTGCTACGATTTTATGATAAACGGCTCGAGCACCTATTATATGTCCTTGAACAATGCACTTCATTTCTTGTCACTCTCAGTTTACTAACATGAAGTGACTACCAATGAAAACTGGAGGGTAATCTTCCTTGTACCTTCGTCTCCTACATTGGTGGACTCTTCTAGTCTCACCCACTTCTATGCCGCGGAAACCAAAATGTGTTCTGACTTAATGCATTTCAAAACCCGAGAAAGTTTTACAAATTTACAAATTATTAGCATCAAAATTTACCAATTATTACCATTATAGGCGCAGGAGTGATTGCGTGGTAAGTAGCTTGCTCACCAACTACATTGTTCTGGGTTCAGTCCCACTGCGTGGCACCTTGGGCAAGTGTTTTCTACTATAGCCTCGGGCCGACCAAAGCCTTGTGAGTGGATATAGTAGATAGAAACTGAAAGAAGCCCGTCGTATATATGTATATAATATATATATATATATTATATATATATATATATAATATATATATCTGTGTGTGTGTGTGCGTGTGTGTGTGCGTGTGTGTGTGTGTGTGTTTGTGTGTCTGTGTTTGTCCCCTCCAACATCGCTTGATAACCGATGCTGATGTGGTTGCGTCCCCGTAACTTAGCGGTTCGGCAAAAAGAAACCGATAGAATAAGCACTAGGCTTACAAAGAATAAGTCCTGGGGTCGATTTGCTCGACTAAAGGCGGTGCTCCAGCATGGCCGCAGTCAAATGACTGAAGCAGTAAAAGAATAAAAGAGTATCAAAATAGAACGATTTACAAATTATCACCATCAAAATCGAATGGTTTATATCTTCTGCTTCCTGTTGGAACCTTTTGTACTATCTGTATAAATCTCTATATATATAAAGCTGAAGTTGTCTGTGTATGGCAGGTTTGGTAGCCTTCAACAAACACTATCTTCTCCAAGACCCTGCGGCGCAAGTTGACCAAAATCGAGAGTATGATATAAGAAGGCTTGCTCTTCCTTCCGTAGAAGAAAAAATTCAAATCGGACCACGTTAACACCAAAAATTATGTACATCAAAAAGGTGCTTTTTTTCTATGAAAATCCGTATTTTTTACGATTGTTTGACTGCTGTGTCGCCATTTTTCGGTGTATTTCAACGAGAAAAAATGTTCACTTAAAGAGAATAACAAGCTACATGATGTAAAATTTTTACTTTTTAAAAATTCCAATTCTAAAGGCTCGAAATAAACCCGGGCAATGCCGGGCGATACTGCTAGTATTTGATATTTCGCTTCACGTTCTATGTAATCAGAGTGGTATAAGTGATAGTTGTAGTAGCATTCATTTTGTCGTCAGTAGTTCGATATTGGAGCATTTGACGATTTTGGCTTAAATTCTAGACTGGGTGCTTAGAACTCAGAGAGAAAGATTTTGTTTTTTGGTTTATCAGAATAATCCGGGGTTTTTGTTGACGTAACTCCGAATCCCTCTGCGTCGGAAAATTCCCCATTTGAAGATCTTTTCTGAGTCTTTCTGTGTCTTTATTGTTAAGTAGATGACATTCGTTCTACTCGATCGAAATCTGCCCACTGAATGTTGTTTCCGCCTTTGCCCTGTCAACAACACTATGAACCGTTGTATGCAATGGAATGAAATATCACGACCATGGTCGTCATTCTAATAGTGATAATAATAATAATAATAATAATAATAATAATAATAGTTATTGTTATTATTATTATTATTATTATTATTATTATTATTATTATTATTATTATTATTATTATTGTTTATGGGTTTTTTCTTCTTCTTTCAAAGTTGCTTCCATTTCTTGCCGAGTGTCTTCCCGACTCCTAGGGCACAGAAACTCATTGTATACATTGGTAGGCCATTAAACTAAACTCACTAGTTCGTTAATTGTTTTTTTTTTTTTATAGAAATAACGTTAAATTAAAATACATGGGTAGTAATAGTTCTCACATCGACAATGCTCTTCTCAATACGTTGTTGTTATTATTATTATTATTATTATTATTATTATTATTATTATTATTATTATTATTATTATTATTATTATTATTATTATTATTCAACAGATATTACAAACTCATTCAATTAGAAAGTTGTTAACACCTTTTTTTCCTGATGGCAATTCTCTTCAAATCTCAACAACATTTTAAAAAGATTCTTGAGGAATGTTGCATGTCACATTTCTTCATGTGAAGAATACTTGTATTAATTCTAAGCACTGTCGGTTAATCGGAATGGATTGGGACTTAACCCTCGTTTGCTCCCGCTTGTGGCTTTCCTCCTTTTGATACAAATTGTATTTTTCCTCAGGTGTTTATTTTTATATGCCATATTATTGCAGCTAAGATACAGGACTCTAGGTTATGTAACTGCAATTTGAAGGTTTGCTGTATTCTGAGTTTCCGAAAATAAGATTGTTTTTCTCGCCATCAAGCTAATTAGATGTTGTTTCTAATTTTGACTGTATCCTATTAAACTAGCTCAGTGGTTAGAGCGTCGAGCTTACGATCGTGAGGTTGTGAGCTCGAATCCCGGACCGGGCTGCGTGTTGTGTTCTTGAGCAAGACACTTTATTTCACGTTGCTCCAGTTCACTCAGCTGTAGAAATGAGTTGTGACATCACAGGTGCCAAGCTGTATCGGCCCCCTTTGCCATTCCTTTGGATAACACTGGTGACGTGGAGAGGGGAGGCTGGTATGCATGGGTGACTGCTGGTCTTCCATAAAACAACCTTTCCCAGACTTGTGCCTCAGAGGGTAACTTTCTAGGTGCAAGCCCATGGTCAGTGTCGTGACCGAAGGGGTCTCATTAAACTAGATTCCATATGTGTCATTGTTCAATACTAAAAATATATGGGATGCACATTATACCTCACTGCTTTTCGCTTTGTTTTTGTAGATTCTCGACTACTTCTGTTCTTATGACTTCCCACAGTAGTTATTCAGAGGCTGTGATCATTGCTTTGAGTAACCCTGTTTTCCGTGATTCTTTCACTACCCATTCCTCGCAGAAAAATTCTACTACCTCTGATACTTTTGACGCCACGTTGATTTCCATATTCTTATACTAACTCCTGGCTAAAATCGTTTTGGGATGAATTCAGACAGCTTATTGTTTAAAGAATCATTGCACCATATTGACAGATTCTTTGAGATCTAACAGGAATCCCTCACTTCCGTCATACATTGATTCGAGATGCTTCAGTTTTGTTATGTTATTGATTTCGTCAACGACTGAGAAATATTTTTCTTATTTTGTATAATTTCCTGTCTATTTCTCTTCCTTGTTGTTTGTGTTTTTGTTATTCTTATTTTAGCTTATTTTCGAAAGTGCCTAATTTTCTTTCTAAATAGCTAGCTCCGACTGCTACATATTTTAATTCTTTCACACTGGTGGTATTGATACTTGCACTTATTTTAGTTAAGTCTGTGACGGCTAGGCTTGTGGGGCGTTTTTCTTATTGTTGAGTGTTTTTATTCTTATCGTAGAATTTTATCCTTTGGAGTTACCTTTTTGACTCATACCAGGATCTAACTTTTAAATTCTTGAATTATTTGCAGCTTTACATTAGATCTTATTTTAGGATTTCATATTCTTAAATATTTTTTACATTCCCTTTCTTTCATATTTCTGTTTGCGTTGTTCCAATTCAGGTTGTAGTCCTTTTTGTAGTTCTGGTGTTTCGATTTGTTGCATTTTGTTGCTGACAGAATCGTTAGCAGATGGAAAATTGCTTGTTTTGCTTCACCGTTCTATCTAAGTTCTGAGCGCAAATCCAGCTGAAGTCGACTTTACCTTACATAATTTTCAGGTCTATAAAATAATTTTGTTTGTTCCTTCTCGAGCCATGCCTGGCTCATAAGGGCCGGTTTCCCGGTTTCCTTGGCGTATAGGTTCCCCACCTGGACGGGCGGTCAGTCCGTCGCAGGTGAGCTGCAAGATGCAGGAAAGATTGAGGGAAAGTTGTGGCGAAAGAGTCAGCAGAAGTTCGCCATTACCTTCTGCCGGAGCCGCGTAGAGCTTAGGTGTTTCACTCATAAACACACACATCGCCCGGTGTAAGATTGGAACCCACGGTCCCTCGACCGCGAGTCCGCTGCTCTAACCACTAGGCCATGTACTTCCACTATAAAATAAGGTATAACTCGAAAACTAAGGTTGCTGTAAACGACTGTACTTTCTCTTCCAAACTCCACGCCTTGTGCCTGCATTTTTCCAATTTTATTGTTTTTTTTTTTCTATTTAGCTTTATCATCGGAGTCAGCATTCTAATATTTTATCATATTTCGTCTGCCGTTACGTTCTGATTTCAAATTCCGCCGAGGTCGACTTTGCCTTTCATCCTTTCTGAGTCGATAAATTAAGTACCAGTTGCATACTGGGGTCGATCTAAAATTTCGGGCCTTGTGCCGAGAGTAGAAAAGGATATACAAAACCGAATATTCCTGCGAAATTTGTCACAAATATATTTTATTTTAGTTTTGATAGAATATCGTAAAACATGCCTCTGAAGAATACAAATAAATTCGGCACGTGTCAATATCTACCTTTCTGCTTTATTTGCAAAACATGTGAAGTAATTCCATTTTCTTTAGTTAGTATGTCATCCTTGTCATCGAGTGCCAGTTTACATGTTCTATATTTAAGAGATGAAGAATTATGTACATTATTTACATTCGGTGGATATTTGTCCTCATTTTCTTTGTTGTTAACAACAAACAAGTTGAGAACAAATATCCGACGAATCTAAATAAATTAGCACGCCTTTCTAATTGTTGTAAATATAAAAAAAAAACGCTAACAATTTGGAAAAAAATATACCATGGTAGAAAATAAGTTTAACAACACGGCAATCCTACATGCGTACAAACATGCATCCATACACATGTACATACATACACACATACATACATACACACACACGCATGCATACATACATACATACACACATACATACATACATACATACATACGTACATACGTACATACATACATACATACATACATACATACATACATACAGAAGGCGGAGGGCTGGCAGAAACGTTAGCACGCCGGGTGAAAGGCTTAGCGGTATTTCGTCCGCCGCTGCGTTCTGAGTTCAAATTCCGCCGAGGTCGACTTTGCCTTTCATCCTTTCGGGGTCGATTAAATAAGTACCAGTTACGCACTGGGGTCGATATAATCGACTTAATCCGTTTGTCTGTCCTTGTTTGTCACCTCTGTGTTTAGCCCCTTGTGGGTAGTAAAGAAATAGGTATTTCGTCTGTCTTTACGTTCTGAGTTCAAATTCCGCCGAGGTCGACTTTGCCTTTCCTCCTTTCGGGGTCGATTAAATAAGTACCAGTTACGCACTGAGGTCGATATAATCGACTTAATCCGTTGGTCTGTCCTTGTTTGTCTCTTTTGTGTGTAGCCCCTTGTGGGTAGCAAAGAAATAATACATACATACATACATACATACATACATACATACATACATACATACATACTCTTGACTCCACAAAACCTAGGAGTCCTAGACTCGAGTCATGTAGTGTATTGCGAAAGAAAGGTCTTGATCATCTGCTAGAATTGCGACAGCAAATGCCAACCAAAGGATTGTTTACCCAGGTCGAAAATCATGGAAAAGCGCCGTTACAGAGATTGTAGCATTTGAGACCGCGAAAAACACATCGTGTTCATTCTCAGAAGCTAACCAGGAGGCTGGAATCGCATCAGGCAGTAAGACTAAGGATGAGGTACAGGGAGGAGAATCTAACTACAGCAATAACGAACGCAGGTGGTGGACCCCATCACTGATTCTGAAATATTTATCAGTCCATCCGAGTGTGAGGGCAGAAAGTGAGGGGTCTAGGGAAGCTGAGATGAATCAGAAGTGAAAACAGAACAAGTAAAATCCCTGCGAAGAAGAGAGAAAAAATACAAGAGGCAATTAAAAACAGCAATTCAGATATGGCGGTTACAATAGAAGTCTGAGGCACTGCGTGGTCAATCATTAGGAACCCCGAATCATGTCGTATGCTTGTGCGTAGGGAACATATAAATAATACAACTATGTCAATAGATATCACATGCTGCCCATACACACACACACAGACACACACACAGACACAGACACACACACAGACACACACACAGACACACACCCATACACAATGAGAATATTGTGAAAAACGTACAAATCAGCTGTGACTCTGTGCACTGCCCCAAAATTAAAGGATTATTATAAGCAGGAAACGCTGAGTAAACATAGCTCCCTACTGTTGTTGCTTGGCTAAAGGTCAAACCTTATCGAGTAGGCTTATCATGGAAAGCATTTCTAACGTAATCACTCCATATTTTTAAAGAGTATATTGGACTAAATCATACACTGCTAATAATGGGCAAGTATTATTTGAGAGAGATTTGCTGGTTATTTCTCTCTAGCGGCCGACTGATTGTTTAATTTCATATATACCAATATCAAAGTATGTAATAGATATATACTCATCTATCAATTATAAATATATGTGTAAGCAACGATCAGGCAAATAATTAGCGGCATTTCATAAACATTTCGCGTTCTGAATTTAAATTCCGCCGGGGTGGAGTTTTTCCTTTCACTCATCAGAGGTCGATAAAATAGTTTCAATTTGGTCCTGGGGTCGATGTAATCGACTTACCTCAGCCCCAGAATTGTTGACCTTGAATCAAAATCTGAAAACAATATAAAAAATATACATTATTTATGTTATTTACATTGAACGGATATTTCTCCTCATCTTGTTCGTTGTTATCACAACGTTTCGGCTGATTTACCCTCCAGCCTTCATCAGAACCCAACATGGGTTCTCATTTATAAGGTATCTTTTTGCTGGTGATATTATTATTATTATTATTATTATTATTATTATTATTATTATTATTATTGAGTGAGAGAGCAGTGCATGCCATCAAAGTGACACTGGGGTAAAATATACGAAGCCCAGTATACCCATCATGACTACCCGTCTGAAAAGGGTACACTAGGCACATGCATCACAACCATATGTGCGCGTCATGGTGATAAACAGCACATGACCTTGCAGGTGGGGCCCAGTTAGAATTTTCTTCTGGTTGAGTAACTCATCCTGCACAAAGGGTCCCTGAATAAGGGTTGTTTAAGGATGTTGAATGAAACACCCATGTTTCCAGAGGTGAATTATTATTATTATCATTATTATTATTATTAATTATTATTATTATTATTATTATTATTATTATTATTGATTCAAGGCACTGCCTGGAATTGAACTCGCAATCTTGGGGTTAGTAGCCCGCGCTCCTAACCATTACGCTATATGCTCATAAAACACGCTGTACGAGATATGTGTCCCCACTTTGTTTGTTGTTACCTTAGGAATGAGAACCCAGGGTGGGTTCAAAATTCCACCAGGACACCTGAAGAAGGCTGGAGAGTAAATCAGCCGAATTGTTGTCATAACAACAAACAAGATGAGGTCACATATCCGTCCAATGTAAATAATGTAAATAACGAATAGAATTCCTCATCTTAAAAATATAGAACAGGAATATAAGAATATGCGTGTGTTTGTGTCTGTGTATATGTGTCAATCTCTCTGTGTGTCTGTCTGTGTGTCTGTCTGTCTGTCTGTCTGTCTGTGTCTGTCTGTCTCTCTCTCTCTCTCTCTCTTTGTCATTTAAAAAGTGTGCATGGCCTTAGATAAATTGGAAAGGTATGTTCGTGCTGTTCATTCAAGCGATGGCATTGATCGCTCAAAACCGAGTGACAGCAATAACTTATTGAACGACGCTTCGTGTGACTATATGTATATGTGTATATATATATATATATATGTCTTTTGTCAAGACCCTTCAACCAAGCTTGAAAGAGTAGTTTCATTTCGCTCTGATGCTTAGGAGATTTTTTTTTTACTGCCCGCCAACTGTATGATTAACAACTGAAGTTCGACGGCCATCCTATCGTTTTCTCGGAAGCTTAGTGTTCTGAATGTAAGTCTCCACGCCTGTATCGTTCTATCAATTTATCTATCTATCTATCTATCTATCTATCTATCTATCTATCTATCTATCTATCTATCTATCTATCTATATATATATATATATCTATATATCTATCTGGCTGCCTATCTATCTATCGATCTATCTATCTATCTATCTATCTATCTATCTATCTATCTATCTATCTATCTATCTATCTATCTATCTATCTATGTATCTAGGCGTGGGAGTGGCTGTGTGGTAAGCAGCTTGCTTACCAACCACATGGTTCCGGGTCCATTTCCACTGCGAGGCACCTTCGGCAAGTGTCTTCTACTATAGCCACGAGCCTACCACAGCCTTGAGTGGATTTGGTAAACTGAGGTTAAAAGAAGCCCGTCGTATATATGTATATATATATATGTATGTGTGTGTATATATTTGTGTCTGCGTTTGTCCCCCAACCAATATCGCTTGACGACCGATGCTGGTGTGTTTACGTTCCTGTAATTTAGCGGTTCGGCAAAATAGGGCGATAGAATAATTACTAGCCTTACAAAGAATGAGTCCTAGGGTCGATTTGCTCGACTAAATGTGCTGCTCCAGCATGGTGACACTTAAATGAATGAAACAAGCAAAAGAGTATCTATCTATACATATACATAAGCTCCATGCATATATATATATATATATATTATATATATATATATATATATACTATTATATATATTATATATATTAATATATATATATATATAATATATATAATATATATATATATAATATATAATATATATATTGAGAGAGAGAGCGAGGAGAGAGAGGGAGAGAGGGAGAGAGGGAGAGAGAGAAGTGTTATTTATTGGACTGGGTGTGAGTGGTGTGGGTTTGTCTGTGTATGTAAACAAGACTTAATCGATTTTCGTCATTATCAGGCTTCAGAAAAATTGTCTACGTATCCTGAACAATTCCAGAGAAATAAGTCGCCACATAAACGCATCACATTTGGAGCTTTACACAACTGCAGCTACTAATTTGTATATTATAAGTATTCAGTGCTTTGGCTGTGTAGTGAGAAATTTGTTTCCCAACCACATAATTCCGAGTTCATTCCCGCTGCGTGACATCTTTTGCGAGTCTCATCAACTATAGACTCGGGCCCACCGAAGACTTGTGAGTGCATTTGGTAGAAGGAAACTGAAAGAAGCTCTTCGTATATATATATCTATCTATCTATCATCTATCTATCTATCTATCTATCTATCTATCTATCTATCTACTATATATATTCTCTTTCTCCCTTTTACATGTTTCAGTCATTTGACTGCGGCCATTCTGGAGCACCGCCTTTAGTCGAGCAAATTGACCACAGGACTTATTCTTTGTAAGCCTAGTACTTATTTTATCGGTCTCTTTCTTCGAACCGCTAAGTTACGGGGACGTAAACACACACCAGCATCAGTTGTCAAGCGATGTTGGGAGGACAAAAACAGACACACAAACATACATAGACACACAAACACACACACACACACATACGCACGCACACACGCATACACACACACACACACACACACACACACACACACACGCACACATATATCTCCATGCATACATGAAACCCTCCAAAACTTGTCTCCGTCCTAGAATCTACTACCGGTTGAGTCACAAAAGAAAAATTTGTACAGGAATAGAGAAACATGCGCATTTACATGTCTGCTTATCCACGTCGTGAAGGCTCGTGGCTTTGTGCTTAGGACATTCGGCTTACGATCGTAATGTCGTGAGTTCAATTCTCGGTGACGCGTTGTGTCCTTGAGCAAGACACTTTATTTCAGGTTGCTCCAGTCCACTCAGCTGGCAAAAATGAGTTGTACCTGTATTTCAAAGGGCCAGCCTTGTCGAACTTTGTGTCACGCCGAATCTCCCTCAGAACTATGTGAACGGTACAGGTGACCAGGGGATACTCAGGCACTTGTATGCTAAATTTCACGAGCAATCTGTTCCGTTGATCGTGTCAGCTGGGACTCTCGTCCTCCTAACCGACGGAGTACTTATCCTTCCCTATATCTGCGTCTGAACGTATTGTTCAACTTGTCTGAGCCTGCATGCTCTTGTGCGTCGGCGTATGAGACTGTTTAGCAGTGAATATATAAGCAAATGCCCCTGGGCTTGTACATGTAAGGCAAATACAAAAGCGGATGTTCTTTCTAATGTACGTATTTCTCCTATATATATGCATGTACATATGTGTATGAGTGTGAGTGTGAGAGTGTGAGTGTGAGTGTGTGTGTAATTATATTGTGTGTGTGTGTGTGTGTGTGTGTGTGTGTATTTATATATGATTAATTCAGAATGCAGAGAAAACAAAATCAAGGAGAAAAAACAAACAGCGTGAGGACGTAGCACAAGCAAAGTATTTATACGACGCTCGGAGAAGGAAACGAGTGGTTGTTTTTGCCTTTCGAGCATCGCTCTTCTTCGGAAACAAGAATAACAAGACAGTCCAAAGGGAAGAAGGAAAAAAATCGCCGACCCTCTTTGTTTCGATTTATAATATTGGTTTCAAATTTAGGCACGAGGCCATTAAATTCGTCAGAATGAGCTAGGTCAATTTTATCGGTCCTACTACTTAAATGATACTTATTTTATCAACAGGTACTTATTTTATCGGCCCCGAAAGGATGAAAAGCATGATCAACATTGGTAGAATTTGAATTCAGAACATAAAAACGAAAGGCTTTTCGTCCGAGATGCTAACGACATGCTTATCACCATGCGGTAATATATGTATTTATGTATGTATGTATGTATTTATGTATGCATTTATGTATGTATGTATTTATGGAACTATACATGTATTCGTGTTTGTATGTATGTGCACCTGTGTGATTGCGTACAAGTATATCTGTGGCTATAAATACATTAGTTTCTATACACATATCTTCCACAAATACATAGATACGTGTATGAATGTATATATGTATGGATGTTTATACTTCCGGACGTATGCATTTATATATATGTATGTATTTGCATACAAACATATATATATTTCATACAAAGGTATGCAAATGTACACACACACTACACACAAACACACACACACACAAACCACACACACACACACACACCACATATTATATATATATATATATATATATATATATATATATGTATATATATAAACGAATACGTATACATATGTGATCATGTGTCTATTTATAAATTTCCATTTTTATAAATTCTGCAAAATCTATAGGTAGATACCGTTGTGTTTGTGTGTGTGTATATATATAGATATATATAATATATATATATATATATATATATATATATATATATAGTCTTTGCTAATGTTTCGCTTACATTAACCATATGTTTTATTTTATTATTTGCTTCCGATAACATATTTTCATACCAATTTTTTCTCCATTCAGAAATTAGTCCATCCACTTTAGATAGCATCAACATACATGTGCTTGCGCGTACATATACATACACATATATTTATACATACGCAGAAACACACACACACACAAACACATTTTTCTTTCTTAAAGTTTTAGCTCAGAGCTGCGGCCATGTTGATGTATATGAATATGCATAAATATGTACGTATGTATGTATATATGTATGTATCTATATTGATCTATCTATTGATCTATCTATGTATTTATCTATCTATCTATCTATCTATCTATCTATCTATATATCTATATATCTATCTATCTATCTATCTATCTATCTGTCTGTCTGTCTGTCTGTATGTATGTATGTCTGTCTGTCTGTCTGTCTATATTTCTATCTGTCTATCGATGTATCTATCTATCTATCTATCTATCTATCTATCTATCTATCTATCTATATCTATCTATATATCTGTCTGTCTGTATGTCTGTCTGTCTGTCTATATTTCTATCTGTCTATCGATGTATCTATCTATCTATCTATCTATCTATCTATCTATCTATCTATCTATCTATCTATCTGTCTGTCTGTCTGTCTGTCTGTCTGTCTGTCTGTCTGTCTGTCTATATTTCTATATGTCTATCGATGTATCTATCTATCTATCTATCTATATCTATCTATCTATCTATCTATCTATCTTTTTACTTCTCTATCCCTCTCTGTCTATTTCTCAGTTTCTCTCTCTCTCTCTCTCTCTCTCTCTGTATATATACATATGTATGTTTGTATGTGTGGGTGAGTATGTGACAATATGTATGCATATATGTATGTGTATATATGCTTGTTTATATCTACATGTATATATATATATATATGTGTGTGTGTGTGTGTGTTTGTTTGTTCGTGCCTGTGCGTGTTAGGTATTCTGCTGTATTTGAATGCATCTTGCTGTCAATGTTATTCTTGTTACTGTTACTGTAATCCTCAGATTATTGCAGTTGTTACCCCTTATTTATTTATTTAGTTTTATGTTTTGCTTTTTTTGTTTCTGTTCTTTCTAATTTTTTTCTTGTTGTTGTTGTGAATGTCGTTGAAAAAAATTACAGATCTCGATGATGACGACGATGATGACCACATCGACAACGACAACGATGACGGCGGCCATGAGTACAACGATGACGAAGATGGCGATTACGATGATGGCGGTGATGCTGATGATGATGGTGATGTCATTATGGCGTGTAGAGTCTGCATCAGATTGTTTTTTGATGCGCCGTTTCTTAGCCATAAGCTTGACCTTTCCAACACTACCACCGTAAAACAAATTTCTACAGCCGCATATTTTTATGCATTAACAGCTGTATACATATCTAGGGCACACATAAGCGGGATTTCATATGTGTGTGAGTGTGCATATATATATGTGTGTGTGTGTGTGTGTGTGTGTGTGTGTGTGTGTATGCATATACATATATATTATTTTTTTATATATATGTATATTTGTGTGTGTGTATATATATGTATGTTTGGGTGTGTATAATATATATATATATATATATATAGTAATATACATATAATATATAATCACCAACTATACTAAGTCACACATATATATATGTATATATATATCTGTATATATATAGTATATATATATATTTCTACATTTCTCTCTCCCTCCTCTCTCTCTTATATATATATATATATATATAATATATACACAAATATATATCATACATACATGAATATATACATATAATATATACACACATACATTATATACATACATCATGTATATATCTTATATATATTTATTATATTCAGTAATCTATATGATATGTATATGTATGGTATATGATATCTATATCTATAACTATATATATTATATATATATATATATATTATATATATAATATATATATATATATATAATATATATGTAAATCTATACTGTTTGTCAATAGTATATAAGTATATATAGACTCATAGTAACGCTACACTTTCTCTCGCTCTCATCTTGCATACACACATACGGTATATATATATATATATATATATATATATATGTGTGTGTGTGGTGTGTGTGTGTGTATGTGTGCCTGGGTACGTGTGCGCACGTGTGTGTTTGTGCGCGCGTGCGTGTGTTACAGATGCACCCAACGACACACATGCACACACTGAAGTACATGTAGAAGCTTACAGATAAAAATATCTATAAAGTGTTATGAAAAATATATGTGTGCGTTTGTGTTGATTCTTATGTGCGTATATGTGTGTATGTGTGTGTGTGTGTGTGTGTGTGTGTATGCGACTGTGTGTGTGTGTATGGCACTGTAACCAACAATTCCATAATGAAAATTGAAACATAATGAAAAACACACGTATGAGTATATTTATTTACATACATACATACATACATACATACATATACGCATACACACAAACTCACGCATTCACAATCCTTCACACATACTCATAATGCACACACGACCATTTCTTCATAAATATAAAGACAAATTCATGCATACACACACACACACTCACACACACATTCGTAAGCTTTAACATAAAAACGAATTTACACTTTGAAGAATGCGCCCCCATCCTGATAAAGCTTTATGTCATATTCCCGTGGGTGCGATTATTCTCGTCTGGGTAGGAATTCTTCTCTATTAATAATATTGCATGTCGGCATGGTTTGAGGTTTATATCTATGTATATATATGCGGTTATATATAAATATATCTATATATATATATATATATATTTATATATATATTATGTATATATATGTTATAATATATATAGATATATATAAATACTATATATATAATATATATATAATATATTATTTATATATGTAAATATATATTTATATATGATAGATATGTAGTACACACACACACACACAGTATATATATTATCTATTATATAATACATCTGAAGGAACATTTCTGTGTGGACGAGGTGTACTTTAGTGAATGGGGGTTGTCCAATATATGTCCGCTTCTTTATTCTCTCCCTTATTTTTTATCCCTTACACCACGAGCTGATGTTGGACTCTTCCAGATAAAGATAAGATTTTTTTTTACGGCAAGATTTTGCTTAGTTGACGTCTAAAACCTCCATGAACTCTGAAGAAATGCTTTTGTGGAATATTACGAAGTTCTCCTTGAGACGCATAAGTCTTCCGCTGAAAATAGGGAGACAGAAAAAGTGAAAAAAAAAATTGGAGAGGAAGTGGGAGCGACAAAAGAGAGGGAGAAAGTGAGAGAGAAAATGAAGAAAAAATCAGTCCCAAGTTTTGGCATTGGCATCGGTGGAATTCGAACTCAGTTGTCAGCTGTGAGAAGAAATATTGCTCTGCTGTCTATTAGACGCTCAAAAAAACTCTGACAAAAGCATTTTATTTTGCGAGTTGGGTAGGTTCGATATGCAAAAGGCTTGCTTCTTTATGCTATGTCCATACAAACATACAAGTACACACACACACACATACACACACACATTCACACACCCCACACACATATATATATATATATATAGTGACGGCGCATGGCACAGTGGTTAGAGCGTCGGGCTTAGGATCATGAAGTTGTGCGCTCGAATCCCAGACCGGGCTGCGTGTTATGTTCTTGAGCAAGAGACTTTATTTCACGTTGCTCCAGTTCACTCAGCTGTAGAAATGAACTGCGACGTCACAGGTGCCAAGCTGTATCGGTCCCTTTGCCTTTCCCTTGGATAACACTGGTGGCATGGAGAGGGGAGGCTGTTATACATAGGCGACTGCTGGTCTTCCATAAACAACCTTGCCCGGACTTGTGCTTGGGAGGGTAACTTTCTAGATGCAATCCCATGGTCACTCATGACAGAAGTGGTCTCACATAAATATTATTATATATATATATATAGATATATATACATACATATGTGGTGTGTGTGTGCATATATATATATATATATATATATATAAGAGCGTTCTTTTCAATTGAACCATTTCAGAGTGTCGAAGAAGTGAAAAGTGAAAGTAAATTGAAAATAGAGGACCTTCTGAAAATGTGGAAATTTTCACACAACCTTGAGACAAGTTTACACCGACGCTTGGAGAGTTGATTACACCAACATTGGCGCGCGTGTGATACTGCTACTAACTAAGGCTGAGTAATATGAATACGCTAACGGAACTTGTATTACTAGACATCTCCCATTCCTCGGGGGATGGGAGACTTTTTGCGCCTTAAATATAAAGGTTCCTGGAGAATTTCGGCTTTCCTATTTTCCCTTTTTCTTCACTTCGATATATATATATATATATATATCTATATATATATATATATATATATATATATATATATATATATATATATATATACATATATGTATGTATGTTTACATATATATATAATATAGTGTGTGTGTCTGTGTATGTGGGTAATATTTTTGTGTCTGTGTTTGTTCCCCACCAACATCGCTTGACAACCGATCCTCGTGTGTTTATGTCCCAGTAAGCTAAGCTAGCGTTTTCTAAGAGACCGATAGGATAAGTACTAGGCTCACAAAGAATAAGTCCTGGGGTCGATTTGCTCGACTAAAGGCGGTGCTCCAGCTTGGCCGCAGTCAAATGACTGAAACAAGTAAAAGAGTAAGAGTATATATGTATATACGGATGTGTATTTGTGTGTATGCTTGTATGTATCAGTGTGTTTGTATGTGTGTTTGTGTGTGTTGTGTGTGTGTGTTTGCAGTATATATTCTGGAGTATTGGTGAATGCTACCATAATCCTTGCCTTCAGTTCATCTTCCGTGTTACAAGGACTTTTGCTGGTCTCTCGTTCAACTGCCCCTGCACGTAATAAACAAGGGAGTTGCAGTCTGGGGAGTTATGTAGCCAGATGTTAGGGGTGATGTGGTCGCAGAAATTGTTTGACAGCCACTGCTTCTGTAGCATGGTGCAGAGTCCGGTTGCCAGACATAGGGTCTTTGAGCAGCCACCCTTTTGGCCCAAGGCAGCACTACCTCATCCAGGCAGTTGATACGAGCCTCCGTGTTGAATCTCATGCCATGTGGGAAGATGAATGGAGGCATAACGTCGCCATCACTAGTGATCACTCCAAACACCTTGATGTTGACTGGATGTTTGATTTTTATCACTCTCAGTGCATGTTTTAGGGAGACCACAAACCAACGATTGTCTGTGTGTCGACCATCTGATTCATGCAGAAATTACTCTTGTCCGAGAAAAACCAAATCATGTTCGGATGGAGAGGATGCTTGAATTCGTTCAAAAGCTTCGTAGCGCTGTCATTCCTCTTGTCCTTGATGGCTTGGAATAAAAATTTGCCCATTCTCATCTTGTATGATGAATACCAAATGTCTTCAAGCAGTACCTGCCTCATCAGAAATTCAGACACACCCCTGTCTCAAGCGATGGAACTGATTGACTTTAAGAGATCGTTGTCAATCATAGCCTGGATCTCAATAACAATTCAGGAGTTATTTTCTTATCAGAACGACCAGAGAGGATTTTCCGAGCTGTCGTACCTTCGTAATCACCATCAAACTGATCCAACTCTTTCTGAATCCTCTGCACTGTTCTCAGATTGACATCCAAACACTCTGAAATGCTTGTATTGGAACTTCCAGCGCGAATGCCAATGAGCGCAGCATGACGTTTCAAAATTTCTGGCAGAGTGAATTGAGTCAGGGTTTTTGTCACAGACGGTTTCCCAACAGACACTAGTATACTGTATAGTCAGACGGCGAGCTGGAACAAACTTTAGCACGCCGGAGGAAATCCTTAGCAGTTTTCGCCTGCCGTTACCTTCTGGGTTCAAATTCCACAGAGTTCCACTTCGCTTTTCGTCCTTTTAGGGTCGATTAAATAAGTACCAGTTGCGTACTGTGGTCGATATAATCGACTTGATCCGTTTGTCTGTCCTTGTTTGTCCCCTCTGTGTGTAGACCTTTGTGGGTAGTAAAGAAATAGGTATTTCGTCTGTTTCTACGTTCTGAGTTCAAATTCTGTCCTTGTTTGTCCCTTCTATGTCTAGCTCCTTGTAGGCAATAAAGAAACAAGAAATTTTAGCTCGCCAGGCGAAATGATATGCGGTATTTCGTCTGCCGCTACGTTTTGAGTTAAAATTCCGCCGAGGTCGACTTTGAAATTCATCCTTTCCGGGTCGATTAAATAAGTACCAATAACGTACTAGGGTCGATATAATCGACTTAATCCGTTTGTCTGTCATTGATTGTCCTCTCTGTGTTTAGCCCCTGGTGGGTAGTAAAGAAATAGGTATTTCGTCTGTTATTACGTTCTGAGTTCAAATTCCACCGAGATCGACTATGCCTTTCATCCTTTCAGGGTCGATAAATTAAGTACCATTTACGTACTGGGGTCGATCTAATCGATTGACACCCCCCCCCCGCTAAATTTCAGGCATTTTGACTAGAGAAGAGAAGAAAGAATAAGTATACTGTGTAGTCGACAAAATCAGAAACAAACAAACAATGAGTGTGCGCGAAATAAGAAATATAAAATGGCGATAATTTATCTATCGCAGGCGCTGTATGCATGTACGTATGTATGTATATATATGTATATATATATATATATATATATATATATATATATATATATATATATATATATATATATATTATATATATATATATATATATATAATATATATATAAATGTATATAAATATATATATATACATACATATATAAATATACATAGATACATCCATCCATCCATACATACATACATATATACATACATTGTGTGGTAAGTAGATTGCTTAGGAACCACATGGTTCCGGGTTCAGTCCCAATGTGTGGCACCTTGGGCAAGTGTCTTCTACTATAGCCACGGGCCGACCAAAGCCTTGTGAGCGGATTTGGTAGATGGAAACTGATAGAAGCCCATCATATATATATATGTATATATGTATATGTATGTGTGTGTATATGTTTGTGTGTCTGTGTTTGTCCCACCACCAACATCTCTTGACAACCAATGCCGTTGTGTTTACGTCCCGTAACTTAGTGGTTCGGCAAAAGAGACCGATAGAATAACTACTAGGCTTACAAAGAATAAGTCCCGGGATCGATTTGATCGACTAAAGGCGGTGCTCCAGCATGGCCACAGTCAAATGGCTCAAACAAGTAAAAGAGTAAAAAAAGAGAGTAAAGAGCATATATATATATATATATATATATATATATATATATAATTGATAGTGACACTTGCATTCCGACATAACTTACGTACATAGATATCACATGGACTCTTATACACCCAAGCGCTCACTCGTTCTCACATCTACATCCAAACCGAATAACAATGATCACAACCCTATCTTCCACCACTCAACTTGCTAGAAGTAGCAACCAACTCTCCCTTAAGTCATATCCTTTCCTCTTTAGAAAACATAAAAGCTTAATAAACAAAAAAAAATGTAACAAAACAGAAAGAAAATATATGAAGAATAAAAAAAAGGATGTAATGGAGGTTCTTATTTCCGGTGCATAGAAAGAGTAAACGGGAAGGCCACGGCTAGAATGACGCTCATCATAAGTCTACTCTACCACGGTTGTCATGGGGCTAAACAACAAAAAAAAAACAGTAGTAAACACAACTATAAAAAATACCAACAACAAACACACGCTCGCACATAAAATTACATCTAACCACGAAGTTCCATATCAATTTTCTCCCTGTTCTCTTCTCTTATATTTTTTTTGAAGGATTTTACCCAGACCCTACTTTTTCCCCTCTATTGTATCATCTTCCTGTGTGTGTGTTTTTTTCACCTCGTTATTGATGTTGTCGTTGTTGTTGTTGTTGTCGTTGTTGTTGTTATTGATGTCATTGAAGTTGTTGTTGTTGTTGTTGTTGTCATCGTCGTTGTCGCTGGCTTTCCATTTGAATCCCTAATGCTACGTTTCCAGGCCAAAACATGTCTGTATGTTAATATGTCTGTGCGGCCTGACCTTCTCTGCCTTCGCACCCCGTCCGCCACCGCCACCGCCACCGCCACCGCCACCGCCACCGCCACCGCCACCGCCACCGCCACCGCCAGTGTTAGCTTCATTCTGATATCCCTTAACATCTCCATACATCATCAGCATCACCATCAACATCACCATCGCCGTCGCCGTCGCCGCCATCATCACCACACCACCACCACCACCACCACCGCGACTGTCGCAATGGCCATCCCTTTCACCACCGCCCGTCGTCGCCTGCATCACCGCCACAAACACCAACGCCGACTTATCTTTGAAATGCCCCAGCTTTGCCATGACCAACATCACTATCAACACCTTCATCACAACCACCACCACCACTATCACTACCATCACCACCACCGATCCCCATCACCGCCACTACGTCCATCACTATGCCATCGCCACCATTTGTACCACCGTTGCCAACGCTACGCAACTACCACACTCATGACGATAACCACCACCACTACCACCACCACTACTACCATCACCCCTACCACCACCACCATCACCACCCCCACCCCCACCATCACAACCCCCACCACCACCATCGCCGCCGTCACAAACACCTAAACCAACATTAACACCAACACCACTATCACCACCAATGCCCTTAGTACTACCACCGCCACCACCACCACCGCCACCACCACCACCGCCACCACCACCACCACCACTAACACTACTACTAACACCACCACCACTACCACCTTCATCAATATCACCTGCACCAATACCAACACCATCACCCACAATACCTCTACAACCATCACCACCACCACTACCACCACCAATAATATCACCATAACCACCATCACCACTACCACCACCAACACCACCACTAACACCACTAACACCACCATTACAACCAACACCACCAATACCACCACCACTAAGACCAACACCATAACCCACAATACTGCTACCACTACCACCACCACTCCCACCAAAAAACCCCACCCTCACCCCACTTCAACCATCCCGATCATGACTGTCACCTACATCACCACCAATATTACCACCACCAGCACCACCACCACTGTCAGTTCCACCATCGAAATCACCAGCTTTAACCATAACCAAGTCCTGCACGAGCACCACCACCGCTTCCATATAATGACCATCACCTCCCCCTGCCAAATGTAAGACCCTCATCAGCACAACTACCAACAACAACCCTGCCTCCACCACCACCACCACCACCACCACTAGCTCAACCAGCAGCGACACCACCACCTCGACCCGTTTCATTTCTAATTTTTGAGATTTTTTTTTGTCAATCAAAAAAATAGCAGGGCAGATAAGTCCAGACACCCACCCTTCCGCCAAACTGTCTTATGTAGAATAACAACAACAACAATAACTGCAGCAGCAGCAGCAGCTACAACAATAACCATAATAACGGTTGCTTTACATTTTTTTAAAAATAATTTATCTATTTTTTTTTTGTATATATTTCTGTCTAGTTTATGTTTTCACAAGGACACCATAAGCACAACAGCAGCAGCAGCAGCAGCAGCAGCAGCAGCAGCGACAGTAGCACCACCACCACTAGGGGCAGCGGCTGCGGCAGCAGTAGTAGCCATTATAACAGGGACAACAACAAAAAGTAGAACTATTAACGCAGACATGGTTTTTTTTTTTTCACGTTTTGGTTGATTTATTAAAAATTTTTTTTTTACCGATTTTCTTTATACGTCACAACAACAACAACAACAACAAGATGAGAAGATACTACAATAACAACGATAATGAATACAACAGCGATATATGTGACAACAGCAGCAGCAGCAACTGCAGCAGCAGTGGCAATAACAACAACAATTATTTCACATTTATTACATTTTATTTTTATTTTATTAGATTTTTTTTCTTCTTTATATTTCGTCGGCCAACAGAAATACAATAACAACTAGAACAATTAGAAAACGGGAGAAGCAGCAGCAGTAGCAGCAGCAGCAGCAGCAGCAGCAAAAGCCACAACAACAACAACAACAAAGATGACAAAACAGAAAAAACTTTATCATTTATTGCATATTTTTTTTGTTTCGATTTTTTTTTTTGCTTTGCTTTCCATTTTCATTTTATAGTTTTGATACACACTAACAACAACAACGACAACAACAATGAGTATATCTACAAGAACAGCCACAACAACAACGACAACATTAACGTCTGCAAGAATGGCCATAACAAACAACAGCACACAAGAAAAACAAAACAAATATATATATATATATATATATATATACATATATAAAACTATATATATATATACACATATATACACATATATAAAACTAAACACATTCATATTCTTCTTTATATTGTTTATATTAGTTATCTGATGTGTTTTCAAGCTCTTCCTTATTTCTTTTCTCTCCCTTTACCTCCGCCATATTTTTTTTTCCTTATTCTCCCTCCAATTTTTTTCGCCCTTTCTGTCGACATTATTATCATTATTATCATTATTATTATTATTATTATTATTATTATTATTATTATTATTATTATTATTAATATTATTATTATTATTATTATCACTATTATTATTATTATTATTATTATTATTATTATTATTATTATTATATCATTATTATTTTCCTGTAATATCCCCTGTATATACATACGCATATATACATTTTTTATATATATTTTATACAATTGTATCCCCCCTTCACTCATTTTTTTTCTAATCTATCTCCCCTCGTTTTTTTTTTCCTTCTAGTTCATCCCCACATTTTTTGTACTCTATCCATTTTTTTTCTCTCTACACTACACTATTTCGTCATTTTTTCCCCAGTATTTTTTTACCTTCACTATCCCCATATATTTTTTATCATTATATATATATATATATCTGTTTTTTTTTACACTATACCCCAGAGTTTTATTTATATATATAATTTTCCCTCTTGTTTCTCTAGTCTATCCTCTTTGCAAAGCCTTATTTCTGTTCTTCTCTTCTCTTTTCATTTCTTTCTTTCTTTCTTTCTTTCTGTATTTATTGAGAGCTAAAAAAATCTATAAACAAATGAAACAAGAACATACAAACAACAAAGAAATAATAATAATGGTAATAATAATAATAATAATAATAATAATCATAATAATAATAATAATGATAATGATACTAATAATAATGATAATAATAATAATAGTAATAATAAAACGAATCTCTTATCACCACCACCACCACCACCACCACACCACCACCACCACCACCATCATCATCTTTACCACCAACGACATAGTCAACAATAGCACTATCATTATCATCATCTTCGTCGTCGTCGACGATGTCATCATTATCATCAACATTGTCATCATCATCGTCATCATCATCATCATCATTGTCGTCATCATCATTGTCATCTTCATCATTATCATCTTCATCATTATCATCATCATCATCATCGTCGTCGTCATCGTCATCATCATCATTGTCGTCATCATCATCGTCATCGTCATCATCATCATCGTCATCGTCATCATCATCATTGTCGTCATCATCATTGTCATCTTCATCATCATCATCATCATCGTCGTCGTCATCGATATCATCATCATCATCACCATCATCATCATCATCACCAACATCATCATCATCATCATCATCATCATCATCATCATCATCATCATCGTCATCATTATCATCATCAACATCGTCACCATCGTCATCATCATCGTCATCATCATCGTCGTCGACAGAGTAGCAGCAGCAGCAATAGCAACATTATCATCATCATCATCATCATCAGAACAAGAGCTTCTGGTTTCAGAGAGAACCTAAAAAAATCCAAGTCACCGTTAGAGTGGCTAAACTGCGAACTCCGCCATCATCATCACCATTCGCTCCCTCCTTTCCTCCACCTCCGCCTCCTGCTTTTCCTTCCCATCATCAACACCATGACCATCAACGACACCACCACCATCACCACCACCACCACCTCAACCACCACCACCTCCACACCACCACCACTACTATTAGTTTGATCTTGATGTTGGGCATCATCATCATCATTATCATCATCATCATGGACCACAACAACAATTTTAAGACCACCAGGAACCCCACCACCCCACCCATTATCTTTTTATGCAAAGCACTTGTGTCAATACATTATCTATCTATCTATCTATCTATCTATCTATCTATCTATCTATCTATCTATCTATCTATCTATCTATCTGCTCATCTATATTATCTATGAATATATTTCTGTATCTAGTTACCTGCATTACCGAAAAAAAAAGATGGCCATTCTTACTTACCGGTGTATGTATCAATATATATATATATATATATATATATATATATATATATATATATATATATATATATATATATATATATATATATATGTATATTTATATAGTATATATACCTATATATATATATATGTATATATATATATATAACATATATATATACATAGATATAAATCCATATGAATATTATATATACATATACAAATATATACATATATATGCATATACATACATACATATAGATATACACATATTCATATATATGCATATGTATACATATACAAATATATATACATATATATATACATATATATATATACATATATGTATATACCTACATATATATATATATACGCATGTCTATGTAAAGTTTTCTGTGTGAATATGTGTGTGTACATTTGCACATGCCTCCCCTTTCTTTTCTCTTCCATTTTCTTTGATTTTCGTGTTTTTTTGTTTTACTTCAGATTTCCTGTCTGCATGCATATTTGTCTGTATGTCTGTCTGACTGTTTCTAAATCTGCTTTTCTCATTGCTTATCTCTCTCTCTCTCTCTCTCTCTCTCCTTCCTCCTTCTCTCTCTCCCTCTCTCTCTCTCTTTGTCTCCAACTCCCCCTCTCTCATTTTCTCTGTCTTTACTTCTGTCGTTGTAAATATGGACCTGCCAACGTTGTTCCTGTATGTATGTATGTACGTCTGCCTGGCGGTCATTTAAACTGTCTGTACGCCATCTCGCCTGACACTCAATCGGTCAGTCAGTTTGACGGATGTCTCCACAATAATTGTCAGTCGATTTGTGTGTATGCATATATGGCATTTTCTCTATATGTGTAAATAAGTATATGCATATATGTATGCGTGTATGTGCTTGTGTGCCTATAATGTGTATCTCTCTGCGTATCTATCTCTATGTCTGTATCTAATTTTCTGACGATCTTTAAGCTTATTCTGTTCTCTTCTCTTTTGTGGGGGAACGTGGTGGGTCGTATGTCTTAGGCTCTCCCTAAACGAATGACTTCATTTAGCCTGGCAATGGCTGCTCACACGAACCGTTCTCATAACATATCTCATTTTAAAATTGTAATGGGTGTATGGTGTGGGCGCAGTGAATGTGAAAGTTGTGTCCGTGATAATAAAACTACTATAGTATTGTTATCATTTGGCTCTAGTTCGAACACATTTATGAACATAGACGTTCCATCCGTGAACTTCCCGACTCTCTTATTTTTTCCAGGAACAGTGTACTTAGGTCTCAATTTTCTAATGAGTTCTCACTTTTCTTAAGATGCTAGAATGTAATTTGAAAAAATTCGGCTGGTTCTTCTAGCAGATTATACGTCCACATGAAGGTTACGATCATGGATAGCTTGTGGCTGTTTGTTTTAGGAATAGCATCCACTTATAAAAATCAATTTGGAGGCGCAATGGCCCAGTGGTTAAGGCATCTGACTCGCGCTCGGAGGATCGCGGTTTCGATTCCCAGATCGGGCGTTGTGTTTTTATTGAGCGAAAACACCTAAAGAAGCTCCACGAGGCTCCGGCAGGGGGGGTGGGGTGGCGATCACTATTGTACTCTTTCACCACAACTGTTTCTCACTCTCTCTTCCTGTTTCTCGAGTAACGCTGCGATGGACTGGCGTCCTGTCCAACTGGGTAGGAGGAACACATATTCCACAGAAATCGGGAAACCGGCCCCATGAGCCTGGCTAGACTTGAAAAAAGCGACAAAAAAAATCAATAGGCAAACAAAACCACTGAAAAATATATTGATCAATGGAAAGCTAGGTTCTGAAACAGCAGAACCTAATGTATGTAAATGTAACCGGCCGAACTGAGGAATATGTAGCTATTAATTGGAGGGTCCCGAAATCCACTTCTAAGACGGTCCCTACCTACCTTGACAATTTGAAAATTAAGTTGTCAGCCCAACCGTGACAGCATATGACTTAAGTATTTACATGCTCTGACCACACCGTGTTATTAAGAATATGCTGAAGGCGATATCATCAAAGCAACTGTACGTATTTCCTGTGGTAGAGTTATATTCAATGGAGATTTTGCTCTCGTTTCCAGCAGATAGTGAAATTATTTAGAGACTTCATCGCTGGCCCACACACCACTAAAATGCATAGGTGTGTAAGTCAACGTATATTTTGATGCACATATTTATCTATTATCTAACACTTTCTACGTGTGTCTGACAATCCCTCTTAGTACACACACACACATATCTATGTTTGTATATTTGCGTGTGTGTATACGTGTATATACCCGGTAGGCACAGAATGTTGGAGAGTTGAATAAAATTATTTTGCGAACTCGAGCTCCCGTATCTTGGAAACTTACTCAAGCGTCACTTCCTATAGTATCCGGCTGGCTTGCGCCTTGTGAATAAAGATGAGTTTTGAGGAAAGTATAGAAACTGATCAGATTAATTGTACCTGTAATACAAAAAAAAAAAATTTTTTGGGAGGCGCATGGCTCCGTGGTTGGAGCGCCGATCTTACGACCGTGAGGTTGTGAGTTCGAATCCCGGACCGGGCTGCGTGTTGTGTTCTTGATCTAGACACTATTTCACGTTGCTCCATTTCACTCAGCTGTAGAAATGAGTTGCCACGTTACTGATGCCAAGCTGTATCAGCCCCTTTACCTTTCCCTTGGACATCACTGGTGGCGTGGAAAGAGGAGGCTGGTATGCATGGGCGACTACTGGTCTTCCATGAAACAACCATGCCCGGACTTGTGCCTCGGAGGGTAACTTACTAGGTGCAATCCCATGGTCATTCATGATCGAAGGGGGTCTCCGCAATACAAAAAAATGTAACGGACACTAAATCACACTTACTTTGCTTCAGGATTATTTCAAGGAGAATCCTCTCTGTGCACTGGTCCAGTCATTTATACTTTATTGCCGCAGTAGTTGTTCATTTGATTAAATAATTACACCCTGGACGCAGAACGATGGAGGCCGACCAAGTGTCTGCGTGTGTGCGCATGCTTATGAGTGTGTATATACAAAACAGCTTTCGTTCCAAACAAGTTATATGGGGGCATGGTCTGTACTTTAGTTTGATCGTTTTGTTTTTATTAAGAACTAGCCGTATCGCCCGGCGTTGCTCGGGTTTGTAAGGGAAATAACTATAAAGCATTTTTAGAGAGTTATAGCAAAAAAGTAGCAAAAATGCATTAAAAATGGAAAAAAAATGATGGTATATTTTTTTTTAAATCGTTGACTCATCGTAGACATTTTTAGAGAGTTACTTCCCTTATAATAGCGAAAAAAATGCATTAAAATGGAAAAAAATGATGGTAAATTATTTTTAAAATCGTAGACTCATCGTAGACATTTTTAGAGAGAGCGAAAAAATGCATTAAAATGGAAAAAAATGATGGTAAATTATTTTTAAAATCGTAGACTCATCGTAGACGCGCGCTAATACCCAGAAGGGCTCGATATGAATCACGACTATAAGATACCCGGTTTTGGTTAAACTGCACCGCAAAATGTGGGAGTAGTTAGGAATCTAAATCGTAGGAGACAGACACACAACCTTACTTTTATATATAAAGATATTTTCATATTTCCTTATTACTATTTTTTAAAATAAGTAACAATTGCTTTGATAAAATCATTTGTCCGCTGGCATTTCAAGAGCGCCATTGTCCGATTCTCAAAATAAAATGATGGTAATATTGGCATTTTGTTCGCGTTCTTTGCTGTACATTACAAAGACGACGATGAAAATACTTTTATCAATGATAAAATCATCACTTCCTTCCTTCTTTCCTTCCTTCCTTCTTTCCTTCCTTCATACCTTCATTCCTTCCTTCCTACCTTCCTTCCTTCCTTCCTTAATTCTTTCCTTCCCACCTTCCTTCCCTCCTTCCTTCCTTCCTTCCTTCCTTCCTTACTTACTTAATGCCTTCCTTCATTCTCTCCTTCCCTCCTTCCTCCTTTCCTTCCTTCCTCCCTTCGTTCCTTCGTTCCTTCGTTCCTTCGTTCCCTCTTTCCTCCTTTCCTTCCTTCCTTCCTTCCTTCATTCCTTCTTTCCGTCCTTCTTTCCTTCCTTCTTTCCTTCCTTCCTTCCCTCCTTCCTTCCTTCTTTCCTTCCTTCCTTCCCTCCTTCCTTCCTTCCTTCCTTAAGTCCTTCCTTCCCACCTTCCTTCCCTCCTTCCTTCCTTCGCTCCCTCCTTCCTTCCTTCCTTAATTCCCTCCTTCTTTCCCTCCTTCCCTCCTTCCTCCTTTCCTTCCTTCCTTCCTTCCCAGCTTCCTTCCTCCCTTCCTTCCTTCCTTCCTTCCTTCTCTCCCTTCTTCCTTCCTTCCTTCCTTCCTTCCTTCCTTCCTTCCTCCCTTCCATCCTTAATTCCTTCCTTCCTCCTTCCTTCCTTCCTCCCTTCCTTCCTCCCTTCCTTCCTTCCTTCCTTCCTTCTCTCCCTCCTTCCTTCCTTCCTTCCTTCCTCCTCCTTCCTTCCTTAATTCCAGCCTTCGTTCCCTCCTTCTTTCCTTCTCTCCCTCCTTCCTTCCTTCCTTCCTTCCTTCCTCCCTTCCTTCCTTAATTCCAGCCTTCGTTCCCTCCTTCCTTCCTTCCTCCCTTCCTTCCTTCCTCCTTCCTCTCTCCCTTCCCTCTTCTCGCATTCTCTCCTCTCCCTCCTTCCTTCCTTCTCTCCCTCCTTCCTTCCTTCCCTCCTTCCTTCCTTCCTTCCTCCCTTCCTTCCTCCCTTCCTTCCTTCCCTAATTCCTTCCTTCGTTCCCTCCTTCCTTCCTTCCTTCCTCCCTTTCTTCCTTTCTTCCTTCCTTCCTCCCTTCCTTCCTTCCCCCTTTCTTCGTTTCCCCCCTTCCTTCTTCCTTCCTCCCTTCCAATCTTCCACCCTCCTTCCCTCCTTCCTCCCTTCTTCCTTCCTTCCTTCCTGCCTTCCTTCCTTCCTCCCTTCGCTTCCTCCCTTCCTTCCTCCCTTTCCCCACCTTCCTTCCTCCCTCCTTCCTCCTTCCTTCCTCCTTCCTCCCTTCCTTCTCCTTCCCTTCCTCCTTCCCCCTTCCTTCCTTCCTCCTTCCTCCTTCCTGACTTTCCTCCTCCTCCCTTTCCTTCTCTCCCATTCCTCCCTTCCTTCCTTCCTCCTTCTTCCTTCCTTCCTTCCTTCCTTCCTCCTTCCTTCCATCCTTCCTTCCTTCCTCCTTCCTTCCTCCCTTCCTTCCTTCGTATCCCTTCAATGCGCAATTATTGCCGCATTCGTCGATTAAATAAGTACCAGTTACGCGCTGGGGTCGATATAATCGACCTAATCCGTTTGTCTGTCCTTGTTTGTCCTCTCTGTGTTTTGTCCCTTGTGGGTCGTAAAGAAATGGGTATTTCGTCTGGTTTTACGTTCTGAGTTCAAATTCCACCGAGGTCGACTTTGCCTTTCATCCTTTCGGATTCGATAAATTAAGTACAATGTAGCGTACTGGGGTCGACCTAATAGACTCATCCCTCCTCCAAAATCTTGGGCTTGTGCCTAGAGTAGAAAAGAATATACTACAGCGGTAAATGTGCATTATATAACAAATTTTACGTGTGTCCTATCAGTGAAATTAGATTTGGTTTTGCAGTTTGCCATTATTGAAACCACCATTGTTTTTCTGTCATGGAAATTATTGTTATGTTCTTTATCATTCCTTTATTCTTTTATTTGCTTCAGACATTTGACTGCAGCCATGCTGGAGCACCGTCTTTAGTCTAAAAAACCGACCGCAGGACTTATTCTATCGGTCTCTTTTACCGTACTGTTACGTTACGGATACGTAAACACACCAACATCGGTGGCCAAGCGATGATGGGGAGACAAACACAAACTCACAAACACACACACACACACATACACACACACACACACACACACACACACAACACACATATATATATATATATATACACGACAGGCTTCTTTCAATTTCTGTCTACCAAATCTACTCAGAAGGCTCTGGTCGGCTCGAGGCTAATAGTAGAAGGCAGTTGCCCAATATACCACGCAGTGAGACTGAACCCGGAACCATGTGGTTGGCAAGCAAGCTACAATTATAATACAATCAAATGGTTTCATCCCGTAATATTTTCTGTACTTCATTCAGGCATGTTCTGTTTCCTAGCTTGTTCATGGTCAAATGACGAGAATGAACCGTCCATTGTAACTGATTCATGAAGTCTGCAGCTGTAATGACATCGAAATTTTAATATAACATTGACGGAATTACGTTCCATGCTTTCTATATTTGCTCCTTTTGTTAAATGTCAATCTTTGTTATTATCTATTACGCTTTTCTTGGTTCAGTCATTGGACTGCAGCTCTGGTGGGACACTGGCTTGAACGCTTTAGAAGAATAAATCACCTGGGTTAATTATTTTCTTAAATCTATTATTTATTCTATCAGTCCTTTTGTTCCGTTACCAAACTACTAAATTGAGAGGACATTCACACACACACACACACACACACACACACACACACACACACACACACACACACACCACACACACACACACACACACACACACACACAACACACACACACACACACACACGCACACACACATACACAAATACAGGTTGGCAACAATCGAAACAATTAATCTTTAGATTTAAGTTTCTCTCGAACTTTTCGTACAGCTCTAGTTACTATGCTCCAAAAATTTTTAATTGGGTTCATGTCAGAAGATTGGCTCGACGAAATTCAGTAATCCATTCGCAAGTCATTGGTTCGTCTGGAGTTATTGTTGAAGACGCTTATCTAAAGTGCGGCGCAATGGAACTGAAACCGAAACCAGATGATTGTAAAGCGAGCTTCATAACCATACAGCTGCTCCTGCTCTAGTATATCTGCTTATCTATCTATCTATCTATCTATCTATCTATCTATCTATCTATCTATCTATCTATCTATCTATCTATCTATCTATCTATCTATCTATCTATCTATCCATCTATCTATAGCCGGTGGCACGTAAAAAGCACCCACTACACTCTCGGAGTGGTTGGCGTTAGGAAGGGCGTCCAGCTGTAGAAACTATATCAGATCAAGATTGGAGCCTGGTGCAGCTATCTGGTTCGCCAGCCCGAAATCAAAATCGTCCAACCCATGCTAGCATGGAAAGCGGGCGTTAATGATGATGATGATGATGATGATAGTCTAACAGTGAGATTATATTCCGGTGTAATTCACGTGGTATGTTCCACGAGTGTTTTTAATTGCGTATTCATCTATTTTATTACACGAGTGCATTTTGTTCTTGCTATACATGTTATACAATTTTTGTGCAATTTTAGTGGGTGCTTCATCTCCTGTGTTAGATCGATTTTGTAGTTCTATTGTTGTATGCATTCTTCTGATAGTGTATTATTTGAATGTCTGTCCGTTTGTGTTTGTATGTGAGCACATATCTGTGTGCATATGTTATAGGTACATACATATATAAACATACATACCTACATGCATACACGTACACATATACCCACTCAGTTATATAATTTATATCAGCACACGCGTGTATGATTACGTGGGTGTGTACCCGTATGCGTGCTTACCTGCCTGTGTCAGGGTGTGTCGGTGTTTGTGTGTAAGGAACGATTGTATAATTATCAGCCCATTACGTATAATTTAAAACAATACTGTCCCTAGATCCATTATTCTTTCAGCGTTTGAAAATCATAGTTTTACCACCGGAGCGAAACAATTATAACATTGGCGTGTTCGGGTGCGTTACAGATGTCGCAGCGGATCATCGGATTAATTATAATTGATAAAATCTTGAACGTTGGATTTATAATTATTCAACAATTAGTTTTCCTTCTATATTTCATAAAAGGCGCAGGAGTGGCTGTGTGGTAAGTAGCTTGCTAACCAACCACATGGTTTCGGGTTCAGTCCCACTGCGTGGCATCTTGGGCAAGTGTCTTCTGCTATAGCCCCGGGCCGACCAGTGCCTTGTGAGTGGATTTGGTAGACGGAAACTGAAAGAAGCCTGTCGTATATATGTATATATATACATAAGTGTGTGTGTATATGTTTGTGTCTCTGTGTTTGTCCCCCTAGCATTGCTTGACAACCGATGCTGGTGTGTTTACGTCCCCGTCACTTAGCGGTTCGGCAAAAGAGACCGATAGAATAAGTACTGGGCTTACAAAGAATAAGTCCCGGGGTCGATTTGCTCGACTAAAGGCGGTGCTCCAGCATGGCCGCAGTCAAATGACTGAAACAAGTAAAAGAGTAAAAGAGTAAAGAGAATATCTTTTATATGTGTTGCCTCTTTGCGTTAATTTTTGCTTTGTATTTTACTATTCATAAGCCTTCAATCACTGCTATTCGCAATTTCTATGAAATTATCAATAAGATAGTAGTGCTGTTTGCTCATGTATTGTATCCATATTCCTGAATATTTTTATTGTATTGTTCTCTAACCTGGCTTTTTATTAACGGTGACTTTTATTAACGAAATTTTCTTTTACACAGCAGGTCTCTTTAGTTAAATAATTACATCTACACCATTTACCCTTTTTCTTTTATTCTTCAATTATTCGAGTCATTGGATTGCGACTATGCTGGGGTACTATGTCGATGGGCGGCTTCTTTTTTTTTTTTTTTTGCATTAAGCAAATCAACACCAGTATTTATTAGTTCTATCAGGATTTTTTGCCGAACGGCTGTGTTACAAGGACGTTAATAAACCACCACCGGTTGCAAAGCGATGTGGAGAGATGGTCTCTCTCTCTCACTCTCTCACTCACTCTGTCTCTCACTCTAACTCTCTCTCACACAAACAAAAATACACACACTCACACACAAACAAAATTACACACACTCACACACATATACATAAATGTACCTATTATCTGTATACGTACTGTACCTATAATACATACATGCATACATACATAATACATACATGCATACATACATACATACATACATACATACATACATACATACATACATATATACATGTATATATAGAAATATATATATGCGTGTGTATATATACCTGTATATATATAACATACATATATATAGTATAATATATATTATATATTTATATTATATAACGAGTAACACATAAATGTGTAACAAGGTGGAAAAAAGAGTACTCAAATACCGGTGATAGAGTAATATGCTTTATTTAAGCAGCACAAAATTCAACAAAACCTGTT